>NW_015555808.1:1551250-1556183 GCF_001515605.1 Sinocyclocheilus anshuiensis
CGCCTCTTTAAATGGTTTCGTGGTGCTCGTTGTTGTATTTTAAAACACAATTGCAATGTTTTCAACTGACATTATGGCATTTAAAATAAAATGATCCCAAATGTAACTGTGGCGCATGTGGCTGTGCTGCGTAGTCAGTGAACCGCTTCCATCGGCGCTGCTGCAGCAAAACACAGTGGTGCTAACATGAAACATTTTTATGTGAGTATTATGACCAGTACTTAATTTGATCCTGCTGGATCCTGTTCCAGAAAATGTCAGATTTAAAATTTTTGCGTTCCAGTAGGCCTATTTGTTTTTAAAAATCCGGCATTTACAGTACATTAGATCGTGACAGTGCATGCTTGCGTGCATACGAGACGGAGCGAGCGAGTGTTTGGCTAGATGTAAGACGGAGTGAGCGCGGGTTTGGCTAGATGTATTTGGAGGTTATTACTCATGTCTCATTCAGCACAAATACAAATGTTTCCATATTCGCAATGTATTTGAATGTTAAACTATTATTTATAATGTAAACTAGGCTTGTACTTTACACGCATTCGCATATAGACGGAAAAGATGTTAGCTTAATTTAAGTCAGATATATTTCGCTTTTTTTTTTTAATGAAAACAAATTGTTATTTTTGTTTTAGGCCTATTACTTACATAGGCTATGCATTTTCCTTAAAGCATCCCATTTTGTCCCAGGGCTTGAAAACCTGTGCCCTAGGCTAGTTAGGTCCATGCAGAAACTAGTGAAAACAGAATGTGCGTTGTCATCCTTTCCTTTCCGTGAACTTGTTTATGGAGCACCACGCCACACTTCAGTTTTAAATCTGTTAGCTTAATTTAAGTCAGATATATTTCGCTTTTTTTTTTTAATGAAAACAAATTGTTATTTTTGTTTTAGGCCTATTACTTACATAGGCTATGCATTTTCCTTAAAGCATCCCATTTTGTCCCAGGGCTTGAAAACCTGTGCCCTAGGCTAGTTAGGTCCATGCAGAAACTAGTGAACGATGCTCAGTTGTGGCATCACCGTTTAGTGACATAATTGAATGCTCCGGGAAAACGTATAGCCAGTGTCGGTCACAGCGCCTTTTAATTGCTGTTTTGAGTCCAGCAATTATTTATTTACAAATTATAAGCTCTGAATATATATATATATATCTTTTTATATATATCTTTTTTTATTACTAGTTTTATTTTATTTTTCATAATTTTGCTTTGGCTTCAGCATGGCAAAATATATTTAGTTAAAAAAATATATTTTGTAAATAGCATGTTGTGTTTATAATAGCACTCTTTTTCTCACGCAGTATAAATGGTCTATGTAGCTAACTTTCTTCTTCATCATCATCTTTAAGGTACTTATCATTAAAAAGTTTGAAATCCCTGTGCCTAGTCAGACCCCAGATGTGTCGGACAGGCATTTCCTTCCACAAAACGAGAAGAACACTGAATAAAATGTACATGTTGCCTCACTCTTCCAATCTGTTGCTTCCTGTCTCTCTAACAGGTGTAATGAACATCGGCCCAGTGGATAATCATGATCCATCAGCAGTCAAATAACAGGACGGACTGCTCAGCACATCAGCATTTCAATCTGCAAAGCAGCAGGAGTCCTGCAGACAAACACTCCTCCATTACTCTCCTTCAGTCTGTGCCGGAGTCACCACGATGGGAAACACGGCTGGTCTGAAAGAAGGGCTGACAGTGAGGGGTTGTCAGGACAGTGTCTGGAGATGGATGAGATGACATTTCAACAGGAATTATGGGCTGACGTGCCAGCATGCTTTACAGTGAGTGATGGTGGACGGCAGAAAGCATGTAGCTGATGTCCTGCTAGGCACAATCAAAACAAAGAACATACTGTATTTAGGATCCTGTCACTTGATGCTGTTGTGATGTAATGTCTAAAAACAGTAAAATTATAATAATTAATTAAAAAGTTTGGAGTAGGAAAGATTGTTTAATGTTTTTGCAAGATGTCTCTCACCATGGGTACATTTATTTGACCAAAAAAATCATAAAAAATAATATATATATAGTATATACAGTATATAGTAATACTTGAAAGTATTAATACAATTGTGTGTGTGTGTGTATATATATATATATATATGTATATATATATACTGAACAAAATTATAAACGCAACACTTTTGTTTTTGCCCCCATTTTTCATGAGCTGAACTCAAAGATCTAAGACTTTTTCTATGTACACAAAAGGCCTATTTCTCTCAAATATTGTTCACAAATCTGTCTAAATCTGTGTTAGTGAGCACTTCTCCTTTGCCGAGATAATCCATCCACCTCACAGGTGTGGCATATCAAGATGCTGATTAGACAGCATGATTATTGCACAGGTGTGCCGTAGGCTGACCACAATAAAAGGCTACTTTAAAATGTGCAGTTTTATCACACAGCACAATGCCAGATGTCGCAAGTTTTGAGGGAGCATGCAATTGGCATGCTGACTGCAGGAATGTCCACCAGAGCTGTTGTGTATATATATATATATATATATATATTGTATATATATTTAATATGTATCATGCATAATTATCACATTATGACAACGTGATCATTATAATTATATATCATATTCTATATGTAAATTTTTATATATGATTTTATTTATTTGCAAATAATATTTTCTATTTTAATATGTCATTTATTCCTGTGATAATAAATGACATGATGAATGTCTTTACTGTCACTTTTGATCAACTGAATGCTTTCTGTATAAAATATAAATGAAAATATAAATAAATAATACTTAAACTGCAACAAGAATTTCAGTAGTTTCACTGAAAAGATTAACACTGAATCACTGTATATGCAAATCAAACAAAGATGGATATTTCATCCTGCAGCGAGCTCTCTTAAAATATTGCCTGGGTCCATCGACCTCATGCAAGTTCAATATATAAAAATTCATGAACATATTCAGATCAAAGGAGCAAATCATAATTTATATTTGTTGACCCAAGACTATGCTTGAGGATTTGTACAGTCTTGCTGTGAAATGCAATTCAAGACAAGCATATTGAGTATGGCCGACTACAGCTAAACACTGCTGCTCCACTAGAAACGAGAGATTTGATTTACTCGATGAATAAAGGAACATATCCACACACAGAGAAATTATGACACGCCGAATGCTCCCTGCAGTTTCTAATAAAACCCTTTCTGCTGGAACAACATTCTACCATTACTAAAACACAGAGGACATCCAGTGCCATAGGAAATGAATCAAAAGACATAATATTTGCTGGTAATTAGTGGTTTTTGCTAAGGCAATTACTATCGATCATGTTTGTGCCATGTTCTATGCAAAAATAAAATAAATTTAAAATTTAACATTAATTTGAAGATTATATACACACACACAGGGATAGATAGATAGATAGATAGATAGATGACAGTACATTCACAAAAAAGGGCCCTTTGTTTTGAAGTCACACTAGTTTTCTTACACATGCTATTTATTTATGCTTACAAAACCCAGTGGCTGTGTTGGGATAATTCTCCATCATCAGGGATTGTTTGTTGTCGGAAAGCAATCAGAGGGCGTTTGGAGGGGATCAAGATGGGAAGAATCAGCCCCGGGATGACTGTCAATCATCTATCCATCAGTAAATGTGTTTCTGCAGGCGAGAGCTACAACAATATTTCCCTCAGGCTAGCACTGTGATATCTGGACTGGGGCAGAACAAAATGGAAGATTAAGACTACCAGGGATAGACTTTATTTTTTTATTTAGACAGGCTAAGCCTAATAGAAGTGGCTAAAGTTTCAGAAAGTGGGAATTTGAGATTTTTTGAGGTTTTTTTTTGCAATTTATTTTCTAAAAGCATTCTTTACACACACATATGACAATAAGCACTATTGATGCCACAAGGCTTGGAGACATCTCAAACGGAGCTAGCATCCAGTGCCAGCATGCAAGTGATGTCATCACATGAGAAGTGTTTTGAAATATTCATGGCTTAATGTCACACAAAATGTGATTTTTTTCAGCCCTCAGATAGGTACTTAAGCTTCTCCGTAACTCCAGCAATGTTTTAGCACTGAGGTAAAAGAAGTAAACAGTATTCTAATGAACCTGCTGCCTCCTTTTGCCTAGTAGTCATGAACTAGCATGGAGCTTCACAGTCTCAGTGCAACAAATGATCAATCTCTGAAAAACTGAAATGTCCATAACTTGAATATGCAATACTCCAACTAAAGAATATATATTAAAGAAATAAGCAACAAGCATTGATTTTACCATGTTAAAAATGGTCCCATAATAATAATAATAGTAATTATTATTATTATTATTATTAAATTAATAGATACATTTGCATACGTTTAAATATTAATTTATTTAACTCAATATATTAAATTACTTAATTTTATTTTATTATTATCAATACTAATATTATTATTTCTGTCTATTATTTAAAATAATAATAATAATTATTATTATTATCATTATTATCATCATCAACAGCTGCAACAACAACAATAATAATAATGATAAATAATTAAATTTTTTATTAAATATATTTTATTAACAAAAAATAAAACCAGTAATATAAAAGAATACACTCATGAATAAATTAAAGTCATATATTTAATGTTATTGTCGTAGTGACTTAACTGTAATTTAAGTCGTTAATTCTATAAGGGAATTAATCATTAATTCGATTTCTAGCTCAGGTTTTGAAAGGACTCGAATCTGAAAATTCTGAGTCAACCTGATCAAAACTGAATTCAAATCTGATAGTTTACACTTTAAATCAAGGGTCGTCCAGCGAGCCGGTGATTCTTAGTATATTTTAACAACTTGAATCTTTGTATTTCCCTGGCGACGGGTTAATACATGTTTTTGATAAGTTATAAGCTATTGTAATAATTATTACAAGTAAGCTACGAGCTAGGTAGCAAGGGATCTTTGGCAAAA
>NW_015555808.1:1556612-1559967 GCF_001515605.1 Sinocyclocheilus anshuiensis
CACATTCAATCCATAATGGATGGCAATTGTGTGTGTGTGTATATATATATATATATATATATATAATATTATATTTATTATTAATACATTAATAATAATAAAAATCTATACATCTTTTTGGGATGAATCATTCAAATCCCATATTAGAGGTATATGACACTTACACGTTACAAGTTTCTCTTCAAGTGTCTGTTGTAGAAAAGATCCGAAGGCATGTGGAGCACGACATTTGCTTGTCATACAGATCTCACTCACTCTAGTGAGTCCTGGAGTCTCTGTTATTGTCACAGCAATTACAGGATCACAGGACCGGCAGAGGGGTCCAGATCATCACACACACTCTAATTGGCTGTCTTCACAAGGAGGTTTACTTTTGGCAGACTGACACACTGGGAGGTCAGCAATAAATATAACGGTGAAAAAAAAGAGGTCCATAAATACCAACCCAGAATTAGTGTAAATGGTGGCTGGAACTCTCACAGGTTAATGTGGAAGTATGGATGAATAGCCAACAATACCATGTTGGTTGCAATGCATTATGGGATTGCCTTATCTGCAAGAAGATGCCATAGAATCTGGCTAAAATTGTGTAAGTCTGCATAACTTTGCTGCCTGGAATATTCTTCACATTGTGAGCAAACGTATGATACTTATATTTACACTGCCTGTGTGGGAAGGTTCTGGAACAGTGTCAATAGCAAATATGTAACTGTTAGACAGGAAACATATACCTGCATTCCCTTGAGCACAACAGCTCTCGTGTGAAATGAGCATGTGCGTCACGAATAAAACAAAAGGTGCATCATTTTAATCAGCATAATTATCATCATTGAATTCAGGATTCAGTTTCATTTGCTTTGTTTATATTTTTGCAGTCAATTATTTTTAAGCACTGCGACACCTTTCCTCCCCATAAGAAAAAAAAAAAGGATCTTAAATATCTCTGAAGTTTAAAAAATATCAACAACGTCTCAAACTGTGCTTAGAGACCAAGACTAAAGTCTGCAGATTTGAATTTGAATTCTGCTCTCTCATCATGATTTCTCATCAAATTCTTCCAAAACCAAACTATCTGGAATATGCCAGTATATATATATATATCTTGATAAATTTTATGGCTCTATAATTTTGTCAACAAGTATCTTATTTGTGTGATACTAAGGAATTTTATGAGTAACACATGAGACAAACTCATTTATATATTAATTAATTATAATGAATGCACTTAATTATTTTACAATTTACAATTACTTGGTTTATTTAACAATCAAATGGAACATAACAGAATAAATCAAAAATAAAAAGAATAAATAAATGTAAATAAAAATAAATGATATTTAGAATTCATTCTTTATACTCATGTGATGTCAGTTTGCATCTATTTTTATTTCCCCCAGATTTTAGGAGAAATATCTGAGATAAAGTGGATAGTAAAATGAAATGAAATAAAACAAATGAATTAAAAATAAAAACAAACATTAAATTATATTTCAAATTTATTCTATTGTGTGTCAACAGTTTGCAAAAATTTTAGAAGGAACTTCTGAGACAAAGTTGATAGTTAAATGAAACATAACTGAGACAAATTCACCCAAACTATTTGCTTTTTAAATACAATTTTCCTTTTGGTCCTCTGAGAAAACGCCCCTGAAGTATCTGCACTGTTGCTAGGTGAGAAACACACACCTCAGTGTCAGACATCTGCACTGATGTCACAATTGGCACTAAGAAACACCTCGTGGAGGAGATTCAGGGCACTCACTGCCTTAGGTTCTAATATAGCTCCCTTTGTAAACAAGGGCCCATCACAGACATCCATTGTGTTCATTTTCCAGATACTGCACAACAAACATTTTATGCCAGCGGAAGAGTTTTGTCTGTGCATAAGAGCATGAAATTAGCCTGTTTAGCAGAACTTAATTCATTTGGAGCTCCTAAAATAATAGCGCATGCTGCTGTGATGCTCCAAAAGGAGCTGTTGCTAATCGACAGGCTTCTTTTCTCGCCCATCGGAGAGAGAAGACTGTTTGGAGTGAAAGCAAATGCATCTGTCACAGACCGAGATGTGACATTTCAAAATGTGCGTTAACAGATGGAGGATTGTTTATATTTATGAATGCTGCAGTGCAATGACTACACATTTAGCACTCGAGGGAAGCACGCCCGCGCCACTCGTAGAAATGTCAGGGAAAGAGCGTGACGCCTTCGCTAGAACCGATTCTGGATCCTGGCAGAGCAGCTGAAAGTCAAAAGGTGCAGCTTGGTTATAGCAGTTAAAATGAACAAATTGAGAAGATTTAGATGCGGTAGAAGGAGAATGTAAAATGTGAGCTTCACATGTGTTACATATGCATTCTGTCATCATTTCCTCAACCTCATGTCGTTCCAAACTTGTATGACTTTGTTTTGTGGAACACAAAAGAAGATATTTAGAAAAATTTTAGTTTTGTTAGTTGCGTTGGTTCCCATTGACTTCCACTACACTTTTTGATCATACAGTGGAAGTCATTGGGAACTCATTTTTGGGCTCACTTTAATGCATCCTTACTGAATAAAAGTATTATTTACTGACAGTCTGTCTTGAAGATCATACTTGAAAAACATCAGAACTGAGTGCTGTGTGAACAAAGCCTTAGAGAGTAACGGAAAAAAAATACCTTGGTATTCTTTGAAGTACCTTGGAATACAATGTAAATACTATGGTATATCAATAAAATTATTCAGGACCAGGGTTGGGGAGTAACGGAATACATGTAACATGTTACGTAATCAGGATACAAAAATCTAGTAACTGTAATCTGTTACAGTTACATCAAAAAACAAAGTATTCAGATTACAGTTACATTTTGTAAAAAGTGGGAATACTATCAGGATTACATTTGTTTAATTTAAAATTAAATATTTTATTTAATTTTATAAAATTATTTTAATAAAATTAATAATATAAATTTTATAAATTATATTTAGCGCTGCTTCATCATAGTTCCTGGTAGAGCCCTGCACGAGCCTCAAATATAGGCCCTAGCCCGGCCCGTGTACGACAGCTTATCAGAATTACCGGCCCGAGCCTGTCTTTTTTCCCCTTCTCCAAAAACAGCTTATAGGCCTACTATTGTTTCAGCTATTTAAATAGTTCAGTTTTGTATGTATTGGAAAAGTGATTATATTTTGTTTAGTTATTTTATTACGTTAATTTAGAAAATCATTTGGACCATTTTTTGTTCGTTACAAGTTTTTGTTTTTTAAAGTAATGACCAAGCGGCCAGCGGCAGAGAGTGAGCCTAAGTTTGATCAATTTAGCCTTCTCAAATCATCACGACTTGCCTAAAATAAAATCTATAGATATAAAACAGTT
>NW_015555808.1:1560468-1564143 GCF_001515605.1 Sinocyclocheilus anshuiensis
ATTTTTGCTCATAAAGGTAAGAGTAATACATCATTCGTAACTGCAAAAGGTCTACTTTTATTTGTGTGCACTCACAATATAAACAAAACTTTGTGCTTTTATAAAATAAAGAAAACACATATGATGCGCTTTCTGCCGTTTCGTCTTGAACAGGAGCGCTTCACAAAAATGAACCGAAACTCAGCGAATAGATGCCTCACAGACATGATACATATTTCTATAGAAAGCTTTAAATTACTACTTAACGAAATAAAACAAATCAAAAACAAAAACTCTTTCACTATAATCATAATTATAATCCTTAAAGATGCACTTCTCTCTAAAAAAGGCGCGTCTTATGAGGAGATGGCGAGTAAGGATCGACAACTTCATCCTTGCGACACCGACTCAGAAAACACTAGTTTATTAGTAAATAATTCAAATATCTCCTTACTATTTCCCCCCGACACATTCATGGTCATTACTTTTGCTGGTGCTTCGCGGCAAGCTTTAGCCTATTGCGTGCATTTGAACACAGATCTCTTCAGCTGCGCTGAAGGCACGCTTCATGCTGCTGCTGCTGGCGGGACAATAAACACCGTCGAGCTGTTCTTGACAGTCGCGGTAGCACGGTCTCGTGTTGTTTCCACCAGTGCGCCAATTTTTTTTCTCATCACTAATTGATGGATGTCTAAAATATAAAAATAAGGAGAAGCCTAAAACAGCCCCGAGGCCCGGCCCGCGTCTGAACTATGATGTGAAAATATCTCCCTAGTAGTCCCTCATTGCAGAACAAAAGATCCAGGGGGCGTGGTTGGATCCAGATCTAGGGTGAAAATTGGCCCGAAGTCCGGCCCAAGGGGCGTAAAAAAGTCGGGGCTCTAGCTCCTGGTTCTGTTGACAGTTTCCTGCTGTGAAAAACGTTTTCATGTCTGGAAATTTCAGTTATTTTGTTTTCAAAGAGGATAAAGGAAATAACATAGTTGTACAGCGTAAGCTATGCATGAAGACTCTTGCTTTAACAAAGGCTACTCAACCAACTTGCACATTTGCAGGTACGAGTCTGACTAGCATGGAAATCATCATGTTAGCTAAAATGTTGTGTTTGTTAGTGATTTAAAATTCCATGGTTTGCATGACTGCAGTTGTAAGTTTTCTAGCGGAAAATGAGCCTGAAAATGTAGAAATTACAGTCCCTACATCCCAGATCAGTCAATTAAATAAAGAAAGATCATAGCATTTCACATGCATTTCGACATGTAGACTTATTTTAAAATAGACTAATATGTATATGGTGTACATTTTTTTATGTTGTGTATAAATTATATTTATTTTTATTTGTACATGTTAAAGAAATAAAAAAAAAATGATAAAAATAAAATTGTAATACTAAACTGTATAGCCACTAGATGTCTGCATAGCTTTTTATATAAATATACGGGCTGTAATATCTAGATGGTGAAACAAGAGACGATTTTTAATAGTTTCAAATAGTTTTTACTATAGTTTTTATTAGTTTTAATTTTAAAGTCATAGTTAAAAGTACTTAGATATCGCTTTTTTGACTTATTTACATATGTAACTTGAAGTAATCCAAAAGTAATCAGATTACATTACTTTTATATTGTGGTACTTGGATTACGTTACTGAATACTTTTTTAATGAAGTAATTTGTAACTGTAACGGAATACATTTTAAAAGTAACCCTCCCAACCCTGTTCAGGACCATGGCCTGTATATCAAAGCACCATGGTATTACCGACTGACACCTGGTACCAGCCCAGTACTTTTAAGTGAGAGAGATAGAATAGAGACAGAAGAAGAAAGAAAAACAGATAAAACGAGAGGGGAATGGAGGAAGCTTCCAAACCTGTCACCGCTCATCAGTTCCTCAGGCACTGTATTGATCGGTTCAGTAGGCTGGATATTAGAGAGGTAATTCACTTTTTAGATAGAAGGCATAGGGAGCAAGGGCTGCCCCATTTGTTACCCAGGCTGAGGAAATCATTGATACTGCCACACTGTCAGGAGGACCCCTGCGGAGGACAGAGGTTTGACGAGGTGGGACACTCAGACAGAAAGATTGGAGGACACCTGTCTTCTTCATCTCCACCTGAATTCACACGCAAAATGGATCAAGCTGCACACTTAACATAGAGTTTATCTAGGGACAAAAGAGAGTTTCGACCTAGAAATGGAAACTGGAAGGAATTGAACAATTCCAGCTTAGTACTTTTTGAGAAAGACATATTTGGTAAAAATATTCTTGCTGTATTTACTGCCCTCAGCAGCCAGTTGCCAAATTTTGACAGAGCAGATATGCATAAAAATGCATAAAAAAACGATTAAAAATATCCCAAAATATTTGTATACACTATTTTAAAGGATAGCATAAATGTAATCTAATTATTTGGTCTTAGCTAATAATTATATAAAATAATGATATAATAATTATAATTAATAATTATATTAATAATAAATAAATAAATAAAATACCACTGGTTACAACATCTTTCACTACCAAGAATCAGTTTGTTTGAGAACTAAACTGGTTGCGCTGTATGATTTTGATTCACTAAAAAGAACTGACTCACAAGAGGGATTCATTCTGGAATTGTACTACACTGTACTAGCTGTGTGTTTATGATTTACTGAAAAGAATTGACTCACAAGAGGGATTCATTCAGAAATCAGACTATACTGGCTATACAGACTATACTATATATATTTTTTGGATTCACTGAAATAAACTGGCTCCCAAGAGAGATTCATTCGGGAATTGGATTACACTGGTTGCACTGTATGTTTTTGATTATCTAAAAACAATCAAATCACAGGAGGGATTCATTCGGGAATCAGGTAAGTAACTAAAAATAAACAGCTCTTCAGGAGTTGAACTACACTGTTAATGCTATATGTTTCAGTAAAAAGAACCAGCTCATAAAAGCAGTTTGTTCGAGAATAGGATTAGTTGCAGAGTCACTGAATAGTAGCACATTAACAAAATGAATGAAAAGCAGCAAATCACAGTGTAACTGTTAAAAATGCTCATCTACCATACGTTCACAAAGAAAACCTGAAAGGTAACAAAGTGGAATGCTAAAACGCACTCTGTGTGAATTTTAGTCAGTATTTTAGTATAGTGTTTTGTCTTAATCATCAAAAGAACGCATTTGGTTATGGTATTTATGTTCTTCTACATCTGAACCGATTCTCTAATGTTTACCTCACAGCAGACTGGAGACTCTGATCAGCACATTTATAACATCAGCTGTCAGCCATCAATCACCAAACATGTCTTAAAGGGGTGGTTCATTGTGATTTCACTTTTTTAACATTAGTTAGTGTGTAATGTTGCTGTTTGAGCATAATATCTGCAAAGTTATGAAGCTGAAATTTCAATGCAAATGGATATATCGTCTTTTAAAATTCTGGCAGTTTAATGCCTACAAAAACGGCTGGTAGGGACTACAACAAGTTACTTCCCGGGTTCGTGACCTAACAAACCCAGATAAACCCCGTCCTCGGGAAAAGGCAGCAAAGGGGGCGAGGCCATGCTGCGCTGCTTACACTCTGAAAACTAGAGGTGCACGTAAAAATCTATTCATATATGAATCACGATTCTGTCTTCTAAAGATTCTAATGGATTCACAAGTTTCAAAATCAATGTTCTAAAGCAGCGGTTCTTAATATTGT
>NW_015555808.1:1564319-1589555 GCF_001515605.1 Sinocyclocheilus anshuiensis
CACAGGTTCTGCACGATCCTCTTCAATAATATCCTCTGCTTCTCAATCGGGCTCAAACTGATAAGCGATATTAACGACACCGTTGTTTACAATACAACCGGAGCACATGCCGCTGAGGTGAAGGGCGGGACGTTTAGACACGCACTAGAGGCAGTTTAGCCAATCACAACACACTGGACTAGCTAACCAATCAGAGCCTATCGCCTATTTCTGATGGAGGGGCTTCATAAAAGAAGGAAATGATCCATGCGTTTCTCAGAGAAGGGACAGAGCGGTGTGGAATAAAGGCAAACTATGTGAAAAATAATGCTTCTTTTAAAAAAAACAAAGCATTAACACATATTAGACTGCACCCCATAAACACAATCAAGCCTAGAAAAAAAACAGTGAACCACCCCTTTAAAATGCAGTTTCATCACAAACAACCTCAGGGGAAATGTATTTGGTAAATATTAAAATCAACTGAATGAATCACATTTTCATTTCCTTACATCTTACAAATGAAAACTATACGGACACGGTTTTCAATATCCTCTGTGTTTGTCCAGGAAACTTAACAATATTTCAGGCATTCATTTCAATATTGACAATATCAATGTTAGATAGCAGAATTGTTGTTTTGATGTCTAAATCTGATACATTGTAAGCATATTTATGAGTATTTCCAATTACAATGTGACAGGTGTCATTGCATAAAGGCCAAAAAAATATATTTGATTTGAACAGAAAAGTTTCCCAAAAGTTTTATGTAAAAGAAAGAGAGAAATCAAAAAAGTATTAATAATAAAATATTGCTGATTACATCAGAACTAGACATTTCAAAGCAACAAAATCTGGCAGGGTGGTTTTTTGCCATGACAATTTTCTCTCCAGTGACATAAATGAGAGTCAAAATGAGTTCAATTGAGAGGGAATCACATGTAATTTAGTGAACAATGCAGACGGGACAGAGGCACCTTGTATGTGACACAAACCCTCTTTTTAGGTCATTATTGAGAGTAGACTATGGATGATCAAAACAAAGGAAGGGAGCGAAGATGAAAGCGAAAGAAATCAAAAGCCACTGAGCCTCGCAGGAAAATAGGGCAAGTTACAGCAAAAATTTTATCTGCATGTCATTTACACAGCGAATAGGAAGAGAATCATAGGAAATGATAGAGAAGAGGAAGTGGAAGAGAAGATGAGAGTGGAAGGAGTGTGAGGGCTTCCACCCTCTGAAGTTGGCAACTGCTTTTTGGAGGGCAGACAAAAAAGTGTAGGGGATGAGGGTTATAAATGAGATAAGGGCAAAAGAGAAAAAGCTGAAGATGTGGGTTGTTTCGGAGATGATACATGGCACTGGCCGACTAATTGCTGTTGAGCTTTCTCTGTGCATGATCCTGATTGGCCGCCCGTTGCCATCGAGCACCCGTCATAAGATGGGTTACACACAGGCCAAGAAAGAGAGCCGAAAACACATGGACACATCCATCTGTGCCGAGAGAAAATGAAATTCCGCATTCCCTTTAACTGGTGTGGCACTTTTCCCTAACAACCCATATGCATAGACGAGCTGGCTGCACATAGTTGAGGCGTCTGAGACATTATCATGCTTCCCTAAAGACAAGCACCATATGCAGTTGTTGTGATTGCACCCAGGCTTTGCTGTGGACTCAAATAGCGGCAAAACAGCTGTTGGGAATTGAAGGGAAAGCGTTCAAGTCACATAGCCTGTGTGCTAAACCAATAACAGGCAGCTTTCTGAAACAGAGCGAAGTGTGAGTAAACGTCAGGGTTTCTTTCTTTTGTTTTTGTTGCAGTGTCAAGTCTCAATCTGGTAATTTTGGCCATTTAGAGGGGAAGGAAATCAAATGGACCATAAAAATGAGTGGAAAGGTCTACAGAGACAAACAAGGGAATGGTTTCACATGGTAGGCAGGGTAATCGAGCAGACAGCAGAGGAAAGGTACAAACAGAAGCGTTTTATAGTTGAGGCAGGTTAAATACGCATTCGACTTGTGTGATTGTCTGACTCCCATAAAGGGGAGATCAGGGATGCCTGTAACACGGGGGCAGCTGTAACACCGTCAGTTTAACTGCTTATAAATTATGGACAGGGATTAAATCGCTATCAAACATGACCACCGGCTTCTGAGGAGAAGACTTTCTGTGTACAAAACAGACTCTGTCATCTCTCAAAATTTTTTAAAATTTGCCATTTGTCATCATGTACACTACCTTCCAAAAGTTTGGGGTTAGTAATATTTTTTTTTTAATTGCATTAAAATGATAAAAATGAAACTAAAGACATTTATAATATTACAAAAGACCAAATTATAAGCATGTTAGAATTAATTTCTGAAGGATCAAGAAGGGTTATTATTGTTATAACTAAAACGAAATCTATTTAAAAAGTTTTAATTGAAATATAAAATCAAATAAAAAAAATCATAAATGAATACAATTTAAATAAAATAAATAAAATATAACTATTAGATGAAAAACAAACTAAATAAAGATTATAAATGTTTGCTTGGCAACTAAATGAAATAATTTTAAATTGAAGCAGTAAAATTACTAACTGTAAATAAATAAATACATTCATAAAATGTTAATCTGAATTTTAAAAAAAGTAAAATTTTCAGTAAAAACAATCCAAATAAATCCAAAATATTAATAAATCTATAATAGGACTATAATAAAAACTATAAATAACACTGGGATCATGTGACACTGGAAACTGTAGCAATGTCCGCTGAAAATCCAGCTTTGCCATCACAGGAATAAATTGTATTTTTAAATATATTAAAATAATAATTTAAATTTTTTATTTTAAATCACAATATGTCACAGTATTACTATTTTATTGCATTTTTGATCAAATACATGCAGCCGTGACGAGCATAAGATAATTCTTTAAAAACATTAAATAATCTTACAGACCCCATTTACTTGACATTAACAAACACAGTTTATAGATAAGTTGTAGATTTCAAAACCGTTTTAATTTGTAGCTGTCAAATATAAGAAAACAATATCAACATTTGAGATAAACAGCACCAAAACACATGTACCCACAGAGTTACAGATGTTAAAGCAACCAGTGCTACAACCATCCCGTTTCCCTTAATCAGTTGCTGGGTTCAAGATGAATTGAATTGAGAGCCCTAAACAGCCTCCTAGTCACTTACACAGAGCGGTGCATCAAAACCAGCCTTTATATGATATGAATAGTCTAATTGAGGTCAGAATGTTGGGCAAATGAAAAGCATGTGATTTTTGTTTTCCTTTTGCAATGCTCTTCAGAGAGCGCTGAAGATTGTAGTCTATTGTGCTTTTGACTTTGACTGTAATGGCCAGTGGTATTAATAGACATCTGGGGGAAATGAAAGCATGCACAAATGATTAATACATTTTTTTTTTTTTAATCTTGAAAACACTGCCAAAAGCTGATGCTTTTATCTGCTACCACGTATTACGAAGACCAGCTCCCTAAAGAAGTCCTAACTTGCTTAAGGGTATTGTGACTGTAGAAGCAGGAAGTGACATCAGTAATCCCTCATCCTGTTCACTTCCATTCTTTTTCAGTATAAAAACACTAACCTTTCAGCTGACAGCCTAGATCATTAACCGCTAAGCTACCTGTGAAGGGTACAATTGGTGAAGAAAAGTCCATTTGAAGAACATCTAGAAATCAAGAAAAAACAGTTAGTCACTCAATCATCACTCCGTCCTGATGTGTCTAATCTACTGCTATAACTTCTTTTTGACCTTTCAAAGACAGACATCCAAATGTGAATAGAAATCTCTCCTTCCTTTTCACCAATAACACTTCAATTATGATTTCTGGACATTTGCTGAACTCAAGGTGGCAATCAGGGGGCAAAGGGTCAGAGTGGGTCGCCCTCCGGCTGGCATCTGTTTCGTAGCCATTAAGCCCCCTTGCCATAAAGAGCTGAAAGAGCGCGCAGGTGGGGCTTTCAGTTGGACACAAAAGAGAAAATTACATCTTAAATACAAGGTTTAAGCTATAAAACCAAATCAATCGAAGAAAGAAGTCTCTCATTCCATAACTCTCGAGTCTGTGCACGGCTCGTCCTGGAGCAGACGCTTAGATGTGGAAAGTGGGTCAAATGGATATAGCTTCTTCTCTGGAAGGGCTCTGCTGCCTTTCTGAAGTTTTTCCCCTCCTCGCCAGTCTCAAGAGACCCGGTCGCTACAACCGACTTGTGTGCAAACCTCTGTCTTGAAACGCTGCCAAGGTGCAGCTGGGCATCATGGATAGAAATGTCAGACACTTTCTACAACTAGCTTGTCACCTCTCTCACCTGATTATCTTACTTATATTACAAGCTGAGATTGACAATGTATCAGTTCTGTTTGAATACTCTTCTTGGTTTTTCAGGTAATTTCAGCCTAGCTATTTTAGGTGGTCTGAATGATCAAATGCCATTTCCATACATCCTAAATCACTATACATTCAGTGGGGGAAATGACACTTTAAATATTTTTGAATAAAATGGTGGACTGCTTTGTTTAAAACATGCAATATGAAATAATTTCATTAATTACTTACTATTGATAAACTTGATAAATGTATACATTTCCAATCACAATATACTTTATATTTATATATTTGCAATCACAATATATATATATATATATTTATGTGATAATTAGATATATCATTTAAAGTATAGATATATAAATTTATATGTATACTATATACTTTTTGAAAAAAAGTCTTATGCTCATTGAGGCTAAATTTGTTTTGATCAAAAATACAATAAGTAATTTAAAATAGCTATTTTCTACTTTTATATATTTTAAAATGTAATGTATTCATGAGGTAGCAAAGCTGAATTTTCAGCAGCCATTCAGCAGTCTTTATTTTTAATTTATGAACTTATTTTTTTATTATATTATTATCATTAATGTTGAAAACAGTTGTGCTGCTTAATATTTTTTTGGGAAACCATGATACATTTTTTTCAGGATTATTTGATGAATAGAAAGTTCAAATGAAAAGTATGGTAACACTTTAGAATAGGGAACACTTATTCACTATTAACTACGACTTTTCCCTCAATGAATTCCTAATTTGCTGATTATTGATTGTTAGTAAGGTAGTTGTTAAGTTTAGGTATTGGGGGGGTCTTATCACTCAGCATACCCGGTTAAAAAAGTCACTGCTCGCCACTGCCATATTGGTTAATGGCCCATTTTTAGAGTTTTTCGAATTTATTGGTATTTTGATATTGTATATATATATATAAACATAAAATGCTTTTGAAAAGTAGCTAAAAATAATGGTATGGGGGAAAAAGTTGAAATCTAAGATAATAAAAATCAGCCCCAGGGACATTGTAGTGTAAGAAAAACCCGGTACACAATGATCATTTATGCAAATTATTGTATTTCTGTTCTCCCTACTTTTTTGTTTATTGTTTTTCTTGCCAAAATGGATCATTAGCAAAGCAAGCCTAACAATTCACTACCTGCAGGCAAAAGTTAACTGTATATGCAAATGAGCCTGTTTTTATACACGGCACAAAAAAGGCTCAACGGTACATGTGGGAAGTAGAACAGTTTTACATGTTGTTCTATAGATGAAGTGTCAGCTCTTAAAGCGCTGGGCAAAGCCAGCGGAGAAACAGAGTAATCTCTCTCCTGCATGCACATGGCTGGGCTCATCAAAAACCAATAACACCATCTCATCATTAGCCTTCTGTAAGATACACGGCTCACACACCGACTAGGGCTCAACTGTGAGTCTCTAGATCTCCCATGGAGACAGCGGTGTCACACTGACGGAGGCTAAGAACTGCTCTGAAATGCAGCGCCAGCCCTGGAGACTGAATTTAATCCAGCTGCAAAGGGCATATCTGAAGCTGCTTAAGGTCAAACTAATGCCCACCAGACGCAGAACAAAAGGATTTACAGGCACCTGCGCAATCGCAGGAATTACGAGCAGCCGGTCTAATACAGTACAGAGCGCTGTGTAATTTAAATAAATAATCGCTAAGCACAATCGCATGCTGACATAATCCAGAGCAAAATTCTGGAATATGTTATACATATTTCTTCCAAGTGAATGCGTAATGTTGTGTAAGGGCATTTTATGTTACTAGGCCAGCAAGGGTTGGTTTAAACCTTAAAGAATACATGATATTCAACAAATAAAACACACACAGACACAGATTTAAACATAAGTATACTCTTACCACCCTACCATAAAAATGGTAACTGCAATATTATGCAAATTTCAGACACTTGGGAGCAAAATGATAGTAACAATGAATCATAAGGAGAACAGGCTCAACAAGCCGTGAATATCTGATGTGTATGTGTGTGTGTTTATATATATATCACATCATGTAAAGACACAACAACGCAACACTACAAGATAAATCACTCCATCTGTCTTTTGTATAGGAACTGATTAAATTGCACAGGATTTTTCATATTCTGAAAGCTTTTGTTCTAGATGTGAATAAAGACACGGCAAAACAATGTCGTGCTCATGTTTGATATTCATGATGAACAGTCAATTATTCAGCTTTCATTTGTATGTAACGTATTGAACGTTAAAGCTGTTTTGTTTTCCGCAAAGCCCTGCAAACACAAAATACATAATAACATGTTCATATCGTAATCTCACTGTAATCTCTAGATCTAGAGGAAAAACAAGTTTACATTTGTAAAAAAGAATCTAACAATGTCTCCAAAAAACCCTAATCTTAGTAAACATAAATTCAAAGAAAAGAGCAGAGTGCTTGTTTTTGTTCAGCCCCATGGCCCTATTAAACTTTTAACTATTAACCTTCAGTATTTAACTCTTCCTGTTTATGCTACACATGATTCATGAAATGATACCTCTAATCATGCAGCACGTTGAGGAAATGTGTGCTATTCATTTTCTAAGCCATCAAACAATTTTTGCCTGGTGAGCAATAAAACTGATGAAAAATCCTATAGATTTACACTAAAGGAGAAACATATATCAAAGACACTTAATACTAGTAAGCAATCACCTACTAACACCCTAGTAACCCCCTAATAACACCAGGAACCATAGCAACACCCTAGCAACAGGTTTTTCCACATTCAATCACCACTCACATTCTGTAGAAACCTAAAAGTTTCTAAAAGAGTTGAAGATTCAACTGCCTGAATCCTTCTGATCCTAATGCTGAACTTCTATGAGACCAAATGGATTACAGTATGTTGTCATATTTCGGCAAGTAATAGATATAATTATACCAATTACTTGTCGATTTGCTCTTTTTGTTCACAATGAATTAAAACTATTTTTTGTCTACTTATGTCATCTACAACTTTTCGCGACGAGTCAGTCTGCTCTGCAAAATCTCTTTTTTTCATAATTGACCTCTGGCTGCATTTTAATTTGACTAATGTCACCAATTATTCTCCTCATGCAATGAAGTTATTTGTGCCAAAAATAAAAAACCTACAAAAAAAAGATGCCCAACTCAAGCCTGTTATCATAATTTGTTAAACTGTATTAATCAAAATGGTCCATAGTCAACTGAGGTAAAAGCTTTTCTGCTCCCAGTTTGGACTGAGGCCCAATTTATGAGTGCCTTTTAGGAGAGTGAACAGATCAATACTGTACATCTCCAGAGGTACAGGAGTAAACCACAAACTACAGATTCGGACCAAAGTTGAATAATGTAGTCAGCCAAATTACTGATGAAAATGTTGGTTAAAGTTGATTTTTTTTTTTTTTTTTGTCAGCAATAACTAAGTCGATAAGGAAAATGAGCATTATCTGTTTTTATCCATTAATGCTATAATTGAGCATTAATAATAATGTGATTTTAATAAAAACATACTGTTGACAAAAATATGACAAAGAAAAAATATCAACATGGCACAAACAACACAACTATGCACTAGTCAGAATGTGTAAGTTACACTTTCTCTGTAACAACACCTGTTTAAGCCATAAAAAATACAAGTTTGAATTTTCATGTTTTTGTTCAATTTAATATATAAATAAAATATAAAATAAATATATAAAATGTATATATATTTAATATATAAATAAATATAAAATCAACTAAAATGAAAGAATCTGACATATTAAAGGGGTCATATGATGCTGCTAAAAAGAACATTATTTTGTGTATTTGGTGTAATGAAATGGAAATTCTGTATTGACTGAAGGCCTGTTCATACCAAGAACAATAACTACAACTATATTGATAAGTATATGAGCATCCACACCAAATGGATGACTTTTTTTATTATAATTGCATGTTGCAGTTTTGTCATCTGCCACTTTAAATGTTTCAGCTTTTTAATGTCAGATGGATTCTGCTGTCAATATTTTTAACATTCATCAGCTGAAAAAACATTGTTCTGAAAGTGATTCCAATGATATTGTCATTATTTTTTAAAGCTGTGGTGTCGACTTCACTCTTCTCATGAAATTATAATGATTATTAAACCTTTATAGTTTTTGGTGTGAACAGCCCTTAAATTTAAAGAATATTTTCATCAATAGACAAAAATGATGACTAAAAAAACTGTAACTGAAAGCTAACTGGCTCCACACAATATGAGTATTTTTGCAAACCCCTTTGAAAACAGTCATTTTGTTTGCATTTCTATTAGTACATGCTAGTGGTGCAGAAATCACACAACTAGGATAGGAGAAAGTATTTTAACACAGGAAAAAAAATGACACATATCATCTTTAAGCACGCAGAAACAGTTTATAAACCAGAGGCCATGATTTATATGGTGCATGCAAAAGTGTTTATTTCTAATGAGGCAGAGAGTATAGACTGCTAGCTGAAGATGAAAGATGGAACATACAGAGTGTGTGGATGTGTGTTTGTCCAGGTGGGCTTTAGGTAGGAGAGTGGGATAGGGACACAGCTCATTAATTGGGAAATGGGACTCCTGGTGATGAGGCTAAGGACATCTGTTCCCCTGACAGGACGTTTTGTGGCCCATTCTGCGCCACATTGCTTAAGGAAATGTGGTGCTTCACATCAGAAAATGAAATGGACCCTTTTCACAGACTGTGATGATACGTTTCCACAGTTATGAATGTCATATATCTAGCAAAGTTTTTAGATTTTAATTTCTATTTATGTAAATTTATAACAATATACGTTGTGTTAACATTTCAGAAAACTAGTTAACGCTGCTGTGTGCGTGTTTCTTAAGGTTTGTCAGATTTACTGTTGGCCTGCAAAATTGCGTAGGTGAAATTCGGTCATTCCAATAGTAATCCACGTGATAGCGAGTTTCGCATGAGGTTGAAAGATCTTCCCATGTAAATTTTGCTTATTTTCAAGCTGGTCACATGCATTTGCCATGTTGACTGACAGAAAGTCGCTTAGTTTGAAAGTGACTTCTGTGTGAGCGGTGCTTCATATATCTCTACGCTATTGACAACAGACAATTAACCTTTTTTGTTTTGCAAAAATTCGCTTAATGGAGCAGTTCACTTTCAGAATGAAAATTCTGTCAGCATTTACATCATTTACCCTCCACTTGTTCCAAACCTGTATGAGTTTGTTTCTTCTGTTGAACACAAAAGAAGATATATTGAAAAATGTTAGTATCCGAACAGTTGATAGGCACCATTGACTTCCATAGTATACTATTTTTTTCCCCTACCATGGAAGTCAATTGTGACCACTGTAATCAACGTCAATATTTTTTCCTCATTTAGAAAGTCATAGAAACACTATCGTGGATTTTTTTCTTTGGCTAATGCTGAAAATGGGAATGCAAAAATATACATTTGTTGTAGTCTCAATTCACCACTCCATTCACATTTATCCGATGACTTTATGTTAAATGCAACTGTTTATCACTGTTTTTCCAACTTGGTTATAAATGCTATAATTTTGTACATTTAGTGTTAAGTATTAAAATAGCATTAAAATTCATATTTTTTTGGTAAATTTATATTTAAATTTAATGCGGTCACCTGAATCAACATCCTCACTGTTTTTACCAGACAAGTACTATTATATAATAAAATAATCACTACTATTTAGGCTGAGTTTGGGTAAGTGTGATTTTGTAAGAAATTAATACTTTTATTTTATCGAAAGTAAAAGTAAAGACATTTATAATGTTATAAAAGATTCCTATTTCAAACAAATTTCTATTGTTTTCATCACAGAATCCTGAAAATATGTGTAACCTGAAAAAAATATGACTTTGCCATTACATTTCAGAAAACGAGCTAAAAACTAGTGCTGTGTGGGTGTTTCTAACACAGTGGCTGATAGAGTGATGGAAAATTTGACATCTTTCCCTCTTCTGACCACTGTAATCAATCTCTCCATATTTTTTCCTCTTTGAAAAGTCATAGAAATGCTATCAAGGATGTTTTCTTTTGCTACTGGAGCGAATGGGAATGCAAAACGGCAAAATATATTTGCATTCACCCCTATAGAACTTTACCCAACTATCACAACTTTTGAGAACCCTGGTAATGTGAAAAGGGTCCATAGATCATAGAGTCCCTTGTCTACATTAAAACCAGTTGGAAACGTCATATATGTGCTATCCCATCTGTTGCAAGTTTCATTTGCAGCTAATGCATAAGGCATGCATTCATCTCCATGTGTTTTAATGTAGTTGATGAACCCCTTAAAGGCGACAGCTGTTTGCATTGAAAACATCTTATGTTGATCAAGTTAGCGTTAACCTGACCTGGTGAAACAGGCAAATGGAATAGGCGAGGCTGCTGGGTTTTGTGCGGCTGCCATTACGTTCCCTCCCCTAACCCCACTTACATCCAAATTGCTGCTGTGGGAGACCTTTTGAGAATAATGGTGAAATGGCTACACAATCATGCTACTAACACTGCTGACCTAGAAATAATTGGGAAATGAGTTAGCTAGAGGCCTGCAGGGGTGTGTGTGTGTTAGCAAGAGAGTTCACGGTTTGGTTCATTTCGCTGATCTGAACTGCCTGAATTATTGTGCCTCCTTCCTCCAATCACCTTCTGAAGAGCAGGTGCAAGACGGGAAATGGAGAGCTACCCCCTAACCATATGCCACACACACACACACACACACACACACACACACACACACACATATATATCGTCCACCTAAAACTGTCTCTCTGTGATAGGCCAAATGAATAAGCCCCAGCAGCCACAAACGAAGGGCTCTGGTGTGCCTGGCGTAGAGATGGAGAACAAGAGGGCATCTGGGCCATGCTGCACCCTGCAGAGTCGAGTTGGACCCCAAGGCGGTGAGGTCAGCGCGCTTCTATAGGGAGGCAGGGGAGTGTGCCGGGCCCATTTGCGCCGCAGACAAAGTGACAGGGGCCAAGCGTATCCAACAAGCCCAACCGGCCGGAAATGACACAAAGTCAAACAATTTGGTTTGCTGCCTGAGTAGCACTGGCGCGAGGCGAGCTGTGCACCCTGTTTTAATGGAATCACAACCACGCACAAAGAGAGAGAGGGGGGTAAGCACAGCGCCTTTGCTTTCTTTGCCCCCATCAGGCTTTGAGCTACTAAATAAAATGATGCCATAAAAAATGAATGAGATTAAAAGGCTGAAAATGATAAAGCTCACAGTTGTTTTGAGACATAAACATTCCATTCAAATTAAATGTATGCTCTAGAGTTGGAGTACTTGGACTTAGGACTTGGACTCGGACATCTTTCAGAGTACAGATGAATCCATGTCATGTGTAAAATGAAAGATAAAAAATAAGTAACAACAAACATTAATAAACATCCCCCACTAAAACTCAATTGGTTACAGACTAGGACTCGACTTGAACTCGGACCCAACACTAGTATGCTCACTTTAACTCTATGATTATTGAAGATTCGGACTGGTTCACTACAACAGAAGATAGGAGTAAATATTCAAGAGGTCGCTGGTCGCTTTCGTTGTCCATGTTGAATTCATACCATATATGGAGAGGACAGAATCTTTTGGGCATTATGAGTACTGCATTGTGCAGACAGATTTACAGCAATCAAGCTGTGGAAATTAAACACATTCTCATAAACGGTCCTATTGTAACTTGTAGCATTGGGAAGTAGCATTTGTAGCATTTAGTCAATCAGTTCGTTTGGACAGCTCATGTAAATCAAGCAGTTCAATAAAATATTTAACCCATTAAAGTTAAATGCTACTGTTCATCACTTCGTTTTTTGACTGATAGATGTTATACAATCTTGTATAATTAGTACTGAGTATTAAAACAGTATTAAAAATTTGTTTTTGTAGCACTAATGTGACTGAAAAAATGAATTGCATACTATATAGGTTTGGGGTCAGTAAGATAATTTTTTAAAAGGAATTAAAACTATTATTCAGCAAGGATGCATTAAATTGATCAAACATGACTGTAAAGATATTTATAATGTTATAAAAGACTTCAAATAAATGCTGATCTTTTAAACTTTCTAGTCATCACAGAATCCTGAAAAAATGCATCACGGTTTCCACAAAATTATTAAGCAGCTCAGTAATAATAATAATAATAATAATAATAATAATAATAATAAATGTTTCTTGAGCACCGAATCAGCATATAATAATAATTTCTGAAGGATCATGTGATCATGACGATTGGAGTAACGATGCCGAAAATTCAGCTTTTCTAATCACATGATTAAATTACTTTTTAAAATATATACAGTGTATATAAAAAGAAAATGGTTATTTCAAATTATAGTAATATTTCACAATATTACTTTATTTTGGAGCAAATAAATGCAGCCAAAACACTTAAATGTTAGTTTGTAGCACTGTTTGTATATTTTTGTAACTACTTTAGTTTTCATGTAACTTGAGAAGCTTCCCCAACAATAAACATTTCACCCTCAATGGTTAAAAATGGTTTTAAGCATCCATGCATACAGTATGTGCTCAGAAAGATGGGAAAATATCCAGCAAGTCATGCAAACATGCCAGTGGTTCTTTACTTGAACCCTCAAATCAAATGAACTCTTGTTTGCAATCATTCAAAACGGCACGCTCACATGATGAATGGTTTTTGTAAATTTTAGATGAGGATAAACTTCTCACTAACAAATAATGTAGCCTGAGCCTGTGGGACCGGGAGCAGGTTTAGCCAGAGATCCGCAAACCTGAACCTGGATCATCAATCGCATGGTGTAACAGCTTCTGCTGTTGCTTTTAATTTCCCCAGTGCCTCTGAGTCCTGACTCCGTACCACTGGAAGGAGTTTCACTTTAAAGTGACAAAGGCATTTACTGAGGGAGAAATGATGTCAGTCGATGCCGGACTCTGAGCTGCACGCTCCGATGGGAGAGGGTCATTACTTTGCATGAGGATGCAAACTTCTGATCTAAAACCTCCATTGTCAGGATCATTTGCATTCAATTGCAATACCAAAATGTGCTCACATGGTGAAGGTTTAACCATCAGAGTGTGTTATGGGAAGTCATTAAGCCTGGATCAGTACAGCGTGTTTAAGCATGCATGTGTACCTGAATGAAAAGCCAAGTATGGCTGGTCACCAGCTTATGTTGTTTTAGATGCTGGTGTACTAGTGGAGGCTTCTTAACTACCTTAACAAGCCCAATTAGTCTAAATGTTGGTTGCAAAATTATTTATTCTATCAGATGGGGTGAGTTGCACCTCACATCATTCTGAATTTCCATGCTGGTTTAGGCAAGTTGAATCAGTATGGCCATGATGTTCACCATGATGTTGTCTTTCTGGTGAAGCTGGTTGACCAGCCATGTTTTGCTAGTGAATAGCATGGGCAGCTGAGGGAATCAAACAATCCATTTAAATTCAGACCAGTTCATTCTAGTGAATCATTCATTCAGACAGCTTGAGTAAATGAATAGATAAAAAAAAACGATTTGAGTCTGTATACAATGTTTTTGATTTAAGTACATTAGAGTATTTTTGTTGTACTTAATAAAAATTCTAATATAAGTTTATAAAAGTTGGTTCTAATTCAATTTTAAATTATATCATTGGTTTTGGGAGAGCTTTCCCTTTAAGGATGCAACATGATGCAATAAACAGTAACACTTTACAATAAGGTCACATTAGATAATATCAATTATTGCATTAACTAACAATGAGTAATGCATTTGATTAATTTGTTCATCTTTGTTAAAGGTTATTAACTGTTCATTGTTAGTTAATGTTAACTCACTTCCATTAAATAATGTTAGCAGATAAAACTTAATTGTATTTTTCATTGTTGTTTCATGTTAACTGATGCAGTTAACTAATGTTATCTAACGACCTCATTTTTAAAGTGTTAGCCAATAGACTAAAACTAAAAGCCATTTTTGGCAATTGAAATAAAGCTGAAATAAAATAAAATATAAACATTAGATGTTAAACTTAAATTAAAAGAAAAAACAACTTCAGAGAAAATTAGAAATGTTAGAAAAATATTTAAATGGAATAAGTTTTAGTTGAGGACTAAAATGACTAAAACAGAAATAAATATAAATTATAAATTAAATATAATATAACATACATTTACTCATTGAAACATACTGTCCATGTTTGACACTGATGCTCTAGGTAAGAGTCAAATTTAAGTTATGATGAATATTGTCAGTCTTTTTTTAATGAAACATTACCTCATTACCAAGACAAGACTGTGGAGATGTAGAAAAAAACAGCACTATCAGATTTAATTTAATGTACTTTGCTAAATTTATATAATCTTGAATAAGTGATATCCATCTCCTACGCGGGGCAAATGAATGTCTGATTGTTACGCCAATTACAGGTTTAATTCCACAGATTCAAATCAACTTGCCAGCCGGACAGGAACATTTTTCTGCTGTCAAAAGTCAGTTTAAGGAAAAAAAGTGCTAATTTTAACACCAATTCTCATTAAAATTTCAGGCTGCCAAGTCTCTCATTGATTTCCATGAAATCCATAAAAGAGTTGCTGTGCCTAGAATACATCTAACTTTCACACCTAATGTGGCCGGTCGCAAAATCAACAGATTTCATATTCAGAACAAAGGCCAACCATCCATATCCCATCAATATAGTGAGCACGTAAGTCAAAAGTGCACGCTATTGTTATTACAAAGGTAATCAATCACTCCTTTGTGCAATTGGCATTCTGGTGCGGACCGGTGGAAGTGTGCAAAGATAATGAATGAAAAGACTGGAGCACATGTCCCGGCCCCAGGAGAGGAACTGTCACAGAGGAGATGTGATGGGGGAGTTTGGGCCCGGCTTGAACGATGAAGGATCACATGACTTATCTTGTCTGGACAGCTAAGATGAGAGGTGAGGAGAGCAGGTTCTTAATAGACTCGGCTGGACAATGATGAAACAAGAAAATGGTATTAGGACAGATTAATGACTGGACAAGTGGACATCTATTATAAAGCATTAATATTTGATGGCTATGGATGGATAAGAATGCTAGCAAGAAACTCTTTACAATGTAGAAGCAGGGCCGGATTCACCTCTTTTCGTGACATAGGCAAAACAAATTTTTGGGCCCCCCTTCCCTATTAATATAATAGGCCTAATATTACCACCCAAGCAAACAAAAATATTTCTTTTTTTTATTTTATTTATTTTATTTTTATTAACAGACAAAAACACAATAATACAAAGGGTTAAACCATATTAAGGAACAATAATCGAAACAAAACAATATGAATAATTCTAAAAATAAATAAAAAGCAAAATAAATAAATAAACAAACAATAGAAAATACAATGAAAATAAAATATATAAAATTCTCAGCCTATCAACAAAAATATTTCTTAATCAGTGGAAACTGTTACAGTGTTTTCTATCGCAATAAGCGCTTGCGTTCAGTCAGTAAAAATCGAATGTAGTTCTTAATTTGTTTGAGAAATGAGAAAGACCATTCCATTAATAGGCGTGGCGACGTGACCACATAACCACTTCGGGAGTGCATTATTTCTCTAATAATTTTAACGGCCTGGAGTCACAATCACACATCAATTCAGTTCAGATGATTTGTTTCAAGACATTTGACATGTTTCCGTCCTGAAATCTCGTGTGTGTTGAACTAGCTAATTTTTTACACACCTCATCCCAAACCTTCCGTTGCAAATTCCAAAACGTCATTTTAGAGCTAATAACAGAGGCTTGAGCCATTAACGCAGTTATTAGAAAGAGAGAGCGAAAGAGAGAGAGATTAAGGGCATGTGAATACTTGCGTCTGTGCGTCTCTCAGCAGTATTCAGCAGCAGCGTCTACTAATAGTGAATCTTTAAGTTGAACTGCTTCAAGAACCTCGCTACTGAGAAATGCGAAACTATTTTATTGATAAATTCGCGGGGCAGCCGCAGCTCTGACAACAAGTTTCTGTTCGCGTCTCCGCGTGTGTGCGCGAGTGCGTGTCTTTACTTTGTGTGCGTCTGTGAGAGAGAAAGGGAGAAAGAAAGCTTGATTTCTGTACATAAATATGGTTGAAGACATGGAAATAGTTTGTCATTTTTACCCTATTGTTTGTTATATTTACTTGCTCAATGTCTTCTGGGGTTTTGGTTCTTTTACTGTTGTAGATATCCCATAGTAGGCCTATAACAAAAATATTATATATCTCTTCATTGTGTTTGGGCCCGCCCTGGACGAGCGAGCATAAGCACGTGCCTAGAATGCCTATGCGTAAATCCGGCCCTGTGTAGAAGTGTTATAAGTTGATTCAAATTGTTATTAAATGAATTACATGAGATGTTGATTAATTACAATGAATCACATAGCCTATATCAATGTTTGCTAAGAAAAACTTATAAATGAAAATAATGCCCAAAGACAGTTGAAAGCTGAAGAGCAGATAAAAAGCTTATATTAATCAAATAGCATTATGATATACACAATACACACAATAAAATTAATAAATAATTATATTTAAAATACAGTAAATAAATCATTATGTAATACAAGACAATTTTATAATAAATAATTTAATTAGATAATATATTATATACACATAAATACCGTTCAAAAGTTGGAGTCATTAAGAATTATTCATGTTTTTGAAAGAAATCTCTTATGCTTATCAAAGTCTTGTCACGTCCTGTCTGTTGCACCCAGATTATCAAGGTCAGTCCTTCGGTATCCTAGTCTGGTATCCAGTGTGAGGGATGCACAGCTGCTGTCTGCACGCACAGCTGGTATCCCCAAACCCACTCACTCTAGCTCTCCTGTTCCTGAACTGATTCCCCTGTCTGAAGCGCTTCCCATGATGGGGATCGCTTTTTGGTAAGTTTGGGCTGCATACATCACCACAGAACCTCCTGAGGTGGCGGCATCCACTATGGTGTCTCCAGAGGTGGCGGCAGAGGCTGCAGAACCTCCAGAGATGGCGGTGCTCGCTCCAAGTCCTCCAGAGGTGGCGGCTGAGGCTGCAGAACCTCCCGAGGCGGTGGCGGCGCTTGCTTCAGCTCCTTGTATGGTGATGGCGCCCAGCAATACACTTTCAACCCGTCATGTCACAGTCGAAGGAACCGTAGATGAACACCGTACCTGTCCTGTTAAGGAGGATGTTAATGAACTCTACCCGTTTCCTGATGTTACTACTGTAGAACCTCCAGAGGTGGCGGCATCTGCTGCAGAACCTCCAGAGGTGTCAGTGGTATCCATCTATGAACTCTCTACCTGTTCCGTCACGGCTATGGAGGCCGTCTGTGAATTCTCTGCCTGTCCTGTCACAGCTAAGGAGGCCGCCTGTGAATTCTCGTCCTGTCCTGTCCCAGCCAAGGAGGCCGTCTATGAACTCTTGCCTTGCTCTGAACCGGCCCATGAGGCTATCTCCGAACTCTGGTCCTGTTCTGAATCAGCCATGGAGGCTGATAGTGAACTGTCTGTCTTGCCAGTTTCTGTCACTGAATTGTCTGCTTATCTGGTCTCCGTTAACGAACCTGATTTTGAACTTTCTGCCAGTCCTGTTTCAGTCTGTAAGTCTAATGTTGAGCCAATTGTCTGTCCACTTTCAAGTAATGTGTTTGAAGTCTCTGTCAGTCCCATTGAAATCAATTAACCTGTTATCTGCCCCCTCAGTCTAGTCATGACCCCAGAAACCTTAACTGAGCTCCCTGAAGGCTCAAGTAACCTTGTCACAGCCCAAAGATCCGCCTTTGACCTCTTAACTCTGTCTGTCATGAGCCCAGAAACTACAAAACACTCCATGTCTGTCCCGTTACCCCTGTCATTTCCAAAGAGACCACTAATAAACTGTCTACCTATCCTGTTTCAGTCAAGAAGTCTAGTTTTGAGCCATATGTCTGTCCTGTTTTGACCAATGAGACTGATTTTGAATGGTCTGCCTGTCCAATTTCAGTCAGCGAGTCTGTTTATAAACTGGCTGCCTGTCCAGTTTCAGTCAATGAGCCTGTTTATGAACTGTTTTCTTGTCCAGTTTCAGTCAATGAGCCAGATTTTGAACTGTCTACCCATTCAGTGGTCACCAGGGAGACTATTGATAAACTTCTTGTGTTCCCTGCCTCGGTCCCTGAGACCGTGAATGCACTGTCTGTGTTGTCTGTCTCTGCTCTCCCTAGGTCTCAGTCTTTGCCATTGGTCTCTGCTTCGTCTGCTCCGTCCTGGTGGTCTTCTGCTCAGTCGTGGAGGTCTTCTGCTCCGTCAGCGCTGCCGTGGTGGTCTTCTGCATCGTCAGCTCTGCCGTGGTGGTCTTCTGTCCCGCTCTGGTCTTCTGCTCCGTCAGCTCCGGCCTGGAGGTCTTCTGCTCCATCAGCTCCGCCGTGGTGGTCTTCTGTCCCGCTCAGGTGGTCTTCTGCTCCGTCTGCTCCAGCCTGGTGGTCTTCTGTCCTGCTTTGGTGGTCTTCTGCTCCGTCTGCCCCGTTTGAGCTGTCTGCCCGTTCAATGGTCACCAGGGGGACTATTGATAAACTTCTTGTGTTCCCTGCCTCGGTCCCTGAGACCGTGAATGCACTGTCTGTGTTGTCTGTCTCTGCTCTCCCTAGGTCTCAGTCTTTGCCATTGGTCTCTGCTTCGTCTGCTCCGTCCTGGTGGTCTTCTGCTCAGTCGTGGAGGTCTTCTGCTCCGTCAGCGCTGCCGTGGTGGTCTTCTGCATCGTCAGCTCTGCCGTGGTGGTCTTCTGTCCCGCTCTGGTCTTCTGCTCCGTCAGCTCCGGCCTGGAGGTCTTCTGCTCCATCAGCTCCGCCGTGGTAGTCTTCTGTCCCGCTCAGGTGGTCTTCTGCTCCGTCTGCTCCAGCCTGGTGGTCTTCTGTCCTGCTTTGGTGGTCTTCTGCTCCGTCTGCCCCGCTGTGGTGATTCTCTGCTCTGTCTGCTCTGCCCTGGCTACCTGCTTCCCCGGTTCCACCCTGGCTCCCTGCTCAGCCGGTCTCATCCTGGTTCTCTGCTCCGCCCTGGTTTTTTGCTCCGCTCTGGCTCCCTGCTTCGCCGGTTCCGCCTGGGTGCCCAGCTCTGCCGACTCTGCCTCAGTTCCCTGGTCTCTCCACTTCCACATGGACCTGGCCCTCCGTCCCTCCCCCTGTTCCGCCTCCGCTCCACCGCCCTCCTGGATTATATTGAAATAGGAGCGTCTGGAAGCCGCTCCTTGGGAGGGGGGCTATGTCTCGAATCCTGTCCATGAACTTCCGTCTGCTTGCCACCAGAGGTTGCCCTCCCATTATATTGACTCTCACACCACACAGACTGTTACACATCACCCTGGACTACATTTCCCATGTTCCATTGCTCTGATTGGACTCACCTGCAGTCAATCATACACACACTATATAACGCCCACTCAGATCCTGCTCAAGTCGCCAAGTATTGTTTGCGTTTATCCCTCAGTCAGTGATAGCAACAATACGGAGCCAGTTACTTGTCCTAGTTTTCTGAGTCTAGCCTTAGTCTTGTTTATAGTCTGTTTTCCCGTGTTTGAACTCTAGCCTGTTCTCTAGTTTCGCCTGTTCTCTGCCTGCCCTGAACGATATCGCCTGTCTTAGATTACCCCTCTTGTCTCACCCTGTTCGGATACTGTTTACCCCTCGCCTTGACCATCGCCTGTTTTTCGGATTACCCCTTTGGATTACCCTGTTTGGACATTGTTCGCCGGAGATTGACCACGCCTGTTTACTGGACTACTCTTGTGTCTTGCCCTCAATATACATGCTTGCCATTGTTTGACCCATGCCTGTTATGTGACCACGTCTTGGAAATAAAGGCCTTGCATATGGATCCGCACGTCTCACGTCCCGTTCGCCCCGTAACAAATACATTCACATTTTTCATAGAAAAAAAGATTTGTTTCCCTCCACTTCATGTGAAGCGATATATTAATGTGTAGTAATTTGCAGTCTCAATGGAGTTTTGCTAAACAAAAGTGATTTAAAATAGCTAAATGGTCTTTGTCCGAATAGCATTAATACCAAAGCACTACATTATTTCTGATTAACCAACTTAAACCAAATGATTGGCCAACATATTCATTTGTAATTGGCTCAATTGCTGGGCCACTGCCAGCATAATCACACCTCTAAGGACATATTAAGCAAGTACAAAAAGTGAGGTGCTAAAATGACGTCCTGCTGATACCGCCTCAGGGAACATGGAGTCCCAATTTGATGTTCAAACCAAATTTGACTGTATAACAATGATGATTACAAAATAATGGCCTTGATTCCCTGAAGAACAGTCCAGGTTTGCTAAATTGCCTCTCAGGCAAGTCGAAAATTGGCACAGACAGCGGTGTGTCTCTCAGTTACTTGATCAAGCATTACAGGCAACTCAATGTTATTTTTTTTTTTGGAGCACTGGCTTAATTTCGCTCCGAAAACTATTATAAGATTTGGTTGAATGTGAGGTGTAGGTGGTCTAACAGAGAGTCTTGGATCATTTCCATACATTTACGCACAGCTTGCTCTAGAATTACGCTCTCTCTCGCTCACCTCAAGGCCAAGGCTGTGGTATAAAACTCCTTGGGGATTATTGTTATTTTCCACCCTTGATATGAACACAGGAGATGCACAGATGAGGCACATGGCCCACTGCATGCACACACAATGAGGATATTATGCTAATGGTTGGCATGTCCGATTCCCATGCTGCTCCTCTCATTTACACAAAATGCCATGTGAAAGAAGGCAAGCTGCAGAGTTGAGTGGGACAAAGGGACTCTGTGCTGTTTGCTGAGATTCGGTTAACCCAAAAGCAAACATAAATAGCATTACCTCACTAGTGAAAGAGAGTCTATAAGCTGAGATGTCTATTCTGCAGTCATCAATTTACTTGCAGCTATATGTTGCTTAACTCTGAACATATGATCTCTCCTCTTGGAGCTGTAGGCACCATGATTGAGTGTTTACACAGCTTAAGTTAGATGGTGTTCTGTTGGATAGCATGTGCAGCAGAAACTTGGATTAACCCTGCTAGAAAGAAAAATCTTAGTGCAATTTGTATCATCTTAAATTTAAAAATGTCTTAACTGGTTTACAATAAACAATGCTAGTTTGTTACTAGCACAAGTTACAACAGCTTAACCAGCCAAAACCAGCATCGAAGACCTTAAATCATACCATATACTAGTCCATAAAATGCAGTTTAACAGGATATTTAGGACAGTCACCAGCTTAAGTATAAAATACAATAAAAGTAGTAATATTGTGAAATGTATTCCAGTGATGGCAGCAGGCATTAAGACATGAAGACTGGCTCCAGTCTTCAGTGTCACATGATCCTTCAGAAATCATTCTAATATGATGATTTATTGCTTAACCCTTTAACTGTCACCCCCCATTTTTTAAAATAGGCATGCAGGTGCACTATCCAAACTTAAATTGTTGTAATTTATGAACATTTTGGAATACAGACATAAGGTTGGTCTCTTTTTAAAGAAGAAAATCAGCAAATTATCGCAAAAGTGGAATTTTTTCAAAAAATGTAAGTATCAAAAAGTTATAGTAGTTTAAATTTACTGTAAAGAAAATGCACTATATTAATTTTATTTTATTTTATATATAATAAATATTTTACATATCAGGTTTTACTCTAAAATTGGTATAAAATTATAGCCTTATGTCTAAATGAGTTATGTTCCATATTTGAAGTTGATATGAAAAAAATTGAGGTTCCTGTGAGATTTTATTTAGGACGTTATACCACAAACAGCCACCGGGTGCCATCCAAACTCCATTTAATTTTTTTAATGCATTTTTCTGTCACAAATGTCTAGATTTCTCTGTCAATATTACTTCTATCTCAAAATGTCAAGATTATAAAATGTTTTGATTTTAAAAGACCGTAATTCATTTTGTAATATGACACTGCCCACTAAGGGGGAGGAGACCGCCAAAAGATTTTAAAGTACCATTTCCATGGTAACGCGTAACTCAGATTTCGAAATGGTTTTCACAGGATGAATCTTGGGCTTCTAAGCTTTCAAATGATATATGATTTATGATGATTACTAAAAGATTTGATAGAGAAAAAAGACAACAAAAAAAGAGCGCCAAACGTCCCACAGGTGGGACGGTGACATTTTTTATTACCAACGTTGAAAAAAACGTGTAGTGCTGCTTAATGTTTTTGTGGAAACCATGATACATTCTTTTCAGGGTGAACAGAAAGTTCAAAAGGACAGCATTTATTTGAAATTGATTTTATTTATTTTTTGCAATAATGAGCCCCTTTAATCGCCAATGCTAAAGAGCCCTTTCGGTCCTGTGTACGCCAATGCATGTGTAAGCGTATGTGCGCGGATGCATAGTATTTCTTAACAAAATGAAATTGCCAACTACTGACCTGGCATGCATAATACAATGCTTTTAGTCTTTTTCATGGATCCATGTGAATGGAGATCGTTTTGAAAACATTGTCGTCTGTACAGTTGTTGTCATGTAAACATACCCATAGAAGGCACTTGTTAGCTGGCCTAACAGATAAACACCAGTTTTGCCAAGTTGGGAGACTAGGTAAACCATGTTAAACCAGCTTAGACCAGCAAGCTATTTTAGACAGGTTTTTTTTTTGTGAGCAGTTTAGGTAGTCCAGTCTGCGTTTTCAACAGACAAAGGGTACATAAACATCTGGGAGAGCTCTGGCTAATGACTAGTTTTGCTTATCAGTATGATTTCTACCAAGGGCACTAGTGGACAGGAAGACGCACTGGGTTCATGGTAAATCTTTAACTGCTGCCATCTCCATGACCTCACCTGGTAAGGTGCCCTCTGGGGAGTCAGGGCACCCAGTTTCTATTCCGGGCCGAGCAAAGACTGATATCCACTGTTCCAGACCAGTGGCATCATCCAAAGGAAAAATGAGTGTAGACAGATATTTGAAATCACAAGTTTGTAGCCTTTGAACCACATAAATAAATGGAGGGAAGGGTAAAAAAGGAGAGATAAAGAGAGAAAGAAACAGCCCTGAAATTCAGTTGCATTATCTAAACTAAGAGAACCAGAATGAAAACACAAAAATATATAGTGAATTTTTGCAGTCGCTCCTCTCAAAAAGACAGAGAACATTGGAGACAGAAACACAGCCATTATACTGAGTGCAAAGCATTATCAAAAGAGCTGGAAAACAAAACAAAGAGTGTGAGATTAAGACAGCTCCAACTGAGTTGCCATTCATGAGTAGTTCAGCTAAACAAAGAATCTGAAACACTTGCATGATGGGATACTAGCAGTGGCGGAGGTTTCATTTGAACTTTGGGGGATGCTTGTGAGTTGGACCACAATACCAGTCAAATGTTTATAGCCTATATAAACATCACAGCTATTTTTCTTAGGGCAAACTGCATTAAGAATGTGCTATTATGTAAATAAATATTTTAATACAAAATGAAAACATTGTAATTATTTATTCTGACTAACCAGCAATGTATTCCAATTTAATTTCAACATTGATAAAAAAAAGAAAAAGAAAAAAAATTAGTACAGTCCATGTCCCACAATGCACCTGTCTCTATGTTCCTCTGATGGTTCCTGACACAACATAAGGTGTAAATAAACCTTGGCAAACACTCTTCCATGACCTTCATCAATGCAAGTTCCCAGAACAGCTGGAACACATAAATGCAGAACTCTTTCAGCTTAACATACGTATTAGAGCCAAATGATAAACATATGCCAAGAATGGGCCTTCTAGGGGGGTTCAGAGACACTCTTCTCCATGGGGGTGAGCTCAATGTCATTAAGTCTTTATTCTTTCTTTAAATCCCTTGAGACACAAAGCCGAGCCAGATGAACAGGGAAGAACAATACTAGAGCATAACAAACAAATGAACTGACCACGTTTACATGTACATTTTCCAGTTTCAAGTCCATATACTGATTAAGCCTTTATCTTGAAAGATGTTTATATGATTCACATCTATTGGAATATTTATTAAAACATGTAATTAGCGTATTTAGAATAAAATAAGACATTTTGCACCTGCTACTGTCTCATGGAAATACTGGAGATGCTTGTTCTTGCAACTTATTATTATGTATTTTAATAATTTTGGACAGCAACTTATGGAATATGACCATATTTAGATGAAAATCTGAATATTCTTGTACATGTAAACAGTCTGTGTGAGATCCAGAACACATGGCACAGTCCTAGTGAGTGTATACGCTTCAGGCTTACTGCGTCTGACTGAAGAAAAACATGAGGGGGTCTTAGAAAATGACTCAGTACTGAGACGTACAGAAGATGACAAGTTTTTACTAAAAAGTAAAAAGACGACACCAAAGGCAGCTAAAAGACAGAGATCTGAGATTGTTTGCTCGTTTGCATCAGTAACATGCAAAGTTTTAGTCTTCAGTGCTCTTAGGAAACTTTTTTTTTGTATATGCCTGTTTAACTTTGATCCAAGAGTGCAAGCTAACTTTCTTAACTCACTGGTGAAATACTGGACACTCATACAGAAGAACTGAATCAAATCTGTGCTTCTTAACATGCTATATTTTACAGCACATCTACGTCTTTGATAAAACTGAAAGGTGCATCAAAATGATCTTGATCAAAAAGAGAAAAGCTGGATTTCTGGTGTTTTATAACACTAATTACCAACAGATCCTTTCATTGATCCAATTATCTGCAGATCAAAACATAATAATATATTATAATATATAATATAATACATATAATATAATATAATTATTATTTAAATTATAATAAATTTAATTAATTATAATTAATAATTGAATTTAAATTCTATAAAATAACCTAATTATTGAACAAATATATATATATATTCACACACATACATACAGTGGGTATAGAAAAGAATCACCCCTTTAAAATAATCACATTTTGTTGCTTTGCAGCATAGAAT
>NW_015555808.1:1590119-1600709 GCF_001515605.1 Sinocyclocheilus anshuiensis
TAGTGGTCGACCGATATTGTTTTTTTTGACAGCCGATGCCGATATCTTAAAGAGCAGGGTGGCCGATGGCCGATATATGTAAGTATATTTTTTATTTTAATTACAATTTTTATTTATTTTAATTAATGTTTGAGAAACTTGAAATAATTTGAAAATGAATTATATTAAAAATAAATGTGTAAAATAAACATACTTATACTTTAGATGACAACTTCCTGATTCTATAATTCTATTACAGTATATTTCACAAATAAAGAAATATTTTAAAATATATAAACAAAAAGAAAGTAAACACTGTAACCAACAGGGCACTCGGTAATCTGGGAAGTTTGTGTGCTTTGGGAATCATATTTTTTCAACTAAAGCCAAGGTAACACTCATTTTACATGCAGCACGCAGTAAAAAACGACATGAATATGACAGTGCGCAAATGCATAAATCGGCATTGTTTGAAATAACGAGTTTAAAGTTGATCACGCGTCTCCAGTGAAGCTGAACTCTCCTCCTGTCCGGATTCAATTCGCACGGATCGACTGTCTCGCAGAGCAATATACAAATGCACACTTCACAAGATCTCACAGCTGGATTCGACTAAGTCTGCAAGGTTTGTGAAATTAAATGTTCATTAGTCATTTAAAGGTTTGTTTAAATGATATGCGTATTTGCTGAATGCTGACGGCAAACGAGAAAGCATTATGTCTGCCTTTCTGTTACTAATAATATAAAAGCAATCGCTATAATACTTTTCTGCATACCGTTTACTTTCTTTGTTTAACAGTTCTATCTAATAACGTATTAGATATGATTTGAATATTAAACAGAGACCGTAAACTAATGAACACGGTGAATGTCCTCTGCTATTTTCAATATACTTGTTTCCCCTTGGTAATATTATTAGAAAATACGGGATAAGTTTCCACTGTTATGCTGATGATACTCAACTATACAGTGGGTACGGAAAGTATTCAGACCCCCTTAAATTTTTCACTCTTTGTTATATTAGTATGTGTAAAATAATGTGTTTGTTTAACCTTAAACCGCATAAACACATTTCATTACACCAAATACACAAAATAATGTTCTTTTTAGCAACATCATATCACCCCTTTAACGGGTTAGCTCCTGCGTACCTAACTAGTCTTCTACCACGCTACAATCCATCACACTCCCTAAGGTCGCAAAACTCTGGACTTTTGGTAGTACCTAGGATAGCAAAGTCCACTAAAGGAGGTAGGTTGGTTGGTTTCTCTGTTTTTGCCACAGGATTGACATCCTGTGGTAACTAGGATTTACACAAGCTTCAGTCTGGATCCTGAACACCTGAGAAGAGATGATGCCAACCCCTCAGAGGAACACAGATGATGGAAACCCTGAAACAACATACAGAACTACCAGATTTTGCTACAAGTTTGATTGCATCATATAATAATTGCTGTTAATAGTGTTCATCATCTGTTTTATTACGTCTTTAATTGATTTTTCCATACATTTCTGCCATATGTACATTTACTGACAGTCACCACTGATAAGCTACTACTAAATATTGTAGAAACTTTATTTGCTGGAAAGTTGCTTTGCAACGATTTGTATCGTGAAAAGCATTATACAAATAAACTTGAATTGAATTGAATTGAAATGAATCAATATATATATATATATAGAGAGAGTTTAATTTATTTTTTGCCGCTTGGCTGGCTGCTTTCTTTCTTTGTCCAGTACGGGCCCAATCATTTTCTGGAACTGTAGCTAAGGGGTTTGTTTTTTTCCCCCTAAATGATGACGTTAGTAAATTTAGTTTTCCAGTCCTATTTGATCTACATTTAATCCCGGTTAATTTTCTAAATATAACATCTACATAATGTATTTTCAAAATTGTTTAAACCATTTAGAAAAGGTCCTTCAGTCAAACACTTTCCTTGGCACTGTACAAATTGCTGTGAAAAATTCCACCGATTCACAGAAAATGAGAGGCACAGCAGGTAGGCTACTGATATCTTTAATGTTCCATGACAAGAAATTGGAGACATTCCTCAGTGGACACTGCAGAAACCAATAAACCACTCGAGTCTCTTAATACCACAACCAGGGGCACTTTGGTGAAACCTTCTGCACCAAATGAAAGAAAATGAGGAAAAATTATTATTAGAACTATATTTCTTCTACTTACTAAGAAAAAAAAAATTATATAAATAAATATTGTTGAGATTTTAAGGTTTAATTACAGTTATTTTTCTGCCTGGAAAGGAAAAAAGCAATTCTTTTAAGCAATTGCAAATTAAGCTTGACCTTTAGAACGAGCCCTGGTGTTTCACAGTCAATGAACTAATTGCTCTGCGTGTGTAATAGGGCACAGAGAAAAAGAACAGTGAAAGAGCAAGAAAGAGAGAGAAGAAGAGAGATTTACACAAACAGGCCTCCAAATGATCACCCACTCACATATGCACACATATAAATCACCTTCAGTGAAGGCTGATTACTATTCATTTGTTTAATACACACGTGACAGCTAAGACACTACACACAGGGAAGACAAATCACAAATGAGATGCCTTTAATTTCACGTTTGTTTCTCCTAGATAGCAATGGGATTAAGTGGAGAAGTCTGTTGTTTCTCAGATTTGTCTTCTGAGAAGAGAAAGCAGTAATCTCACGACTCCTCTAGAGTTTTACAAAACCTGTGCTCAGATTTGCCAAGATATCAAAGTCTGCAATTAAAAATCAGATATTGAAATATTATTATGTAATAATATTATGAACTTCGATATTTTTATCAATGACTACAATGTCTACTCATTTTATGGCACTATAATTTTATGCCATTTCTAAAGTATAGTGTAAGGAGAAACATCTAAGACAACTTTACCTCACTTTAAGGTGAGATAAGCACCTTTTTTTTGTCACTGGTGGCACCAAACACAATTACAAAAATAATTATATTTATATAAGTATAAAATCAAGAATAAAATCATTCCTATGGTGTCCAACTCAGTGTTGTTACTGATAAATAAAACCAACACAAACTGAAACTATTAAAAGTAATTTTCAGTAACTGAAACATAAATAAAATGAAACATAAATATTAGCTGAAAAACGTATGAGTTAACGAGAAACAAATGAGTTTAAGTTGAAACACTAAAATTACTAAACCTGTAATTATTATAAACTAAAGGTAAATAGACACATTAAAAAACTAACAAAACTGACAGTGTCAAACTAAATTAAACACAAATAAAAAACTGTAAATAAAACTAAAATACAATCTAAAATTCTAAAAAATACAAGCTAATTCAAAGTATTTAGTATTAATAAATGCTATAATACCGTAATATGCATGTGTGTGTGTGTGTGTATACAGTATATATATACTCACACGCACACACACATATACAAACACACTCACAGGGTTTTTATGTAGTTGTATGTCATTTATATAATGTCCTTGAGCTGGGATCGACTGATTTAAAACTAGGACAGTTATATTTACACAGTAAAACAACTCTGGTCCACACCACGGGGAGTTAATTTTTCTTCAACACCAGAGTAAAGAGTGACAATTTAACACGATTAAGTTTTAACTCCAGTGTAGTTATATTTACACAGTAAAACAACTCTGGTCCACACCACAGGGAGTTAATTTTTCTTCAACACCAGAGTAAAGAGTGACAATTTAACACGATTAAGTTTTAACTCCAGTGTAAGGAGTTGACATTACTGCACTCCAACCAGGTTAGATTAGGAGAGTTGACAGTAACTGTCAGGAAATAATTTGTGACAACTTGCAGAGTTACATTGAAAACAACACTGAGTACATCAAAACAATCCATAAAGTTAAATTCAACTTTAGTCTGGGAACACAGTAGAATTCTGCTCATACTACAAAGTTAAAAATAAAGGCAAGATGCAAACAGTTGTTTTTAACAAACTTCTTTAATTACAAACAAGCCACTTTACATTATGGAAGGCTCACTTTTAAAATAAATGAAGGCGGCACAGTATAGGCATTTCTGTCATCAGAAATAATATGAAAGCTGCTTATCAAATGGTTTGTAATACTTCAAGTCCTGCACATGTCAGTGAATGTACGTCCTGTGTGTAAGTCGCTAAATGTGAAGTTGAATCAGTACCTTCGACTTTGCAACATACTACAGCAGTGCTCGAGTCAACACAGCTCAAAGACATTATGTAAATGACATACAACTACACAAAAACCCTACAACTCTACAACTGCTGAAACCACTTGAATTGAATACATCCATTTGACACAATCTGACCAAATCAACAATCATTGCATACAGCCACCTTGGACAGTACACATTTAATATAGGTTGAATTAGATCACCTTAATGACACTCCTTGATCTATCCACACAAAGGTCAACAATTCCTCTAAAAGCCTCATTCTGAATACTTGTATTAGAATGAAAACAATTTAAGTAGCCCATTGCAATTTCAGTCACACGTCTCTTTAAAAGTTCAAATTTGTGGGTGTATTTAATTTGCTAATAACATTTCACTGCGTAGGTTGAGTGACGGTTGTTCAACACGGATTACGGCACAAGAGGATGTTGATCAGTGAATCTTCTATGAAGCAAAGAGACACCTGGTTGGAGTGAATCGTTCAATCTTGATGTGAGGGTGTTTCAAAGACTGCGGAAGCCAGCAACAGAGTCATTTCCTCACTTCTACTTTCAAAAGAATAAAGCTTTGAAAAATGTGGAAAAAACATTCTTGTGTGATCACCTAATACCCCTGCACTTCCAACAAAGCACTGATGCTTTTGAGACACTACAGTGAAGGTTGAACTACATGACTGCATTTACTCTATGATTAAACTCTGAGAACACAATGCTAAAGTGTTCTGCCTTTGCTGTCTGAACTCACATTTCATCATATTACAGCATGTAAAGGAACTTCTCTCTGTTCAAACGCTGCCTCCTCTGGGATTCTGATTTATGCAGCTTTTATGCAGGGTGTTTTTTTACCACCCGGCTTCCTGTTCCCCATTAGAGGGGTGGGTGGTCTGGGGCTTTGATTGCATACTGAGCCTTTGGAGCCTGTTTTAGGCTCACGCTGCTCACACATCTCCCTCTGAGTGGCTGAAACCATGTTGGGAAATGACAAGTTGTTGCTCGCACATCTACTGGTCAAGCCCTGACAAATCACTCCATCTTTCTTCAATTGATGGAACACGGTTGGCAGATATCTCAGCATGCCTGACTTTCTAGACTGGTTTATCCTGGTTAGTGCTGCACTTAAAAAAAAAATGTTTATAACTGCAAAACAAAACAAAACAAACAAACAAACAAACAAACAAACAAACAAACAATTAATTGTAAATTAGCATATACAGTAAAAAAAAATTGTGGAAAAAAAAAACAGTTAACATTGTAATATATATCTAATTTAACTACAACCTAAAATTTTTTGGGGGGTTTGGAAGTAAAACTTATCATATAATTTACAGTTTAAATACAATACCAATCAAAGCTTTGGGGTCTGTAAGATTTTCTTTTTTTTTTTCGAACTTTTTGTTTTTGTTTGAAATAAATTAACACTAATTCAAGGATGCTGAAAAAGTATTTTTTCAAACAAATGCATTTTTTTTTTACTTTCCATTTATGAAAAAAATTCTGAAAAAATATATTTTTTTTCGAGCACCAAGTCAGTGTATCATAATGTTTTCTGAATGATCACGTGACACTGAAGACTGGAGTAATGGCTGCTGAAAATTCAGCTCTGTCATCACAGGAATAAATTACAATTTGAAAAATATAAAAAAACAAATAAGTTTATGATTAAACTGCAATAATATTGCATAACATTACTGTTTTTACTGCATTTTTGTGCAAATAAATGCAGGCTTGGTGAGCATAGGATGTACTTCGAAAACTTCAAAATCTTCGAAAACAAAAAATCTTACCAACCCCAAACATTGGAATGATACTTATGTAGATAGAATGTGAAATATGAACCAATATATGCCATAAATAAATTAACTATAATCAGATGCAATGTATCATACCCCTGGGAATGTTCTGTTTTCATTGTGGCTCATATTTTTACTGGCAAAATATTTTTAAAATGTAATATGTGCTGGTTAAGCTAGTAAACAAGCTTGATATATGTGCTGATATAGTACCAGCACAGATATATTTATTAAAAAAACAAGACAAAAAAAATACACTGATTAAAGAAAATGAAATGCAGTGTTGGCCTGAGTGTTAAGATCCCCTATGGCTTCAAACCACAACAAAGTATGTGCATATAAAACACAACAAAACTATGAATATGATAATATGCATCAGTTTAGTACTCATTTCAATGCTCATTTCATAGTTCAGGTATTCCCAAACTGCCAATAGTGCACTGAGTATTATCATTTATGACTCAACCCTGCTGAAACACAGCATCTGATTGTCTGTGTGGGTGAATAAAGTGAGCGTATTCTCTGCTCTGAGATCTGTGGATTTTTCAGAGTTTGTGCGTGTTTGTTTGTTTTGCGCTGAGTGGCATTGAGGATGACACGCTTACTTCACAAAGAGTGCAATGGGACCCAAACCGAGGCCCCCTGCCGAGAAGTAATTGATGGCAGTAGCTCCCAAAACCACCGAAAAGAGTCTTTAATGAAGAGACTTTCCCTCAAGATCACTGCCAAACAACTAATGGACATAATGATGAACTAAACTTGGAATACTGAAGCAAACAATGAAAACAGTTGGGCTCTCAAAAGCACGTTGATTAGAACAAGCGCTACGTTGAACGGTGGCCCCGTGTGCGAGCGAGGCCGGCTCTAAATGTGGTCTCAACAAATGAACTGACAGTGTGGAAAATGGAGTTCCTCCTCTCAGACACAGAGGTAAGACCCCCTGCACACATAGCGTACATCTGAATGGTGCATTAGTGTCACTCTGATCTTAATGGCACATTGAAAGGAACTTTCATTGTCATTTTTAATAACACTGGAGGCCCTTAGAGCTTAATGTTCATCTGAAATAAGATTGGGCTGTCACCCTGTTCTCTCCCTTCACATTAACCTACAGCCGCTTCAAATATATGTCCTCAAAGATCGCATGAAATCAAAATGAGAGCTTTATGGCTTTAGCCCATGTGTGTGAACTAAAAATTCCCTTTTAGCAGATATGCACAATTAAAATTTAGTCTTTCTATTCCAGGAAAATTAGCTAAAAATATTGATGACTCATCCTGTACTACATAGATTTTGGTCTCTCCCTGTGCAACCGACTAGCGAATAGCAAATCATGTGGATGAACCCTATATTTTCCTATTTCACTGAAATACATCAACGAGAAAACTGCACTTGTCAAGCCATTTCATATGCTATTTAACTAAGCTGATACAATTTAACAGAGTTGTTGGCAGAAAATATATTGATTTTATAAGGCAGTATTTCAAAACAAAAATATGTTATTTAAGGCTGATCTTTTAAATTTGTGCTTTTGTATATTCACATGTAAATTTACAAAAAAACATTTAAAATAAATATATTAATATCAATAAATCAACCAATAAATGCTGTTATATTTAAGTTTCTGGTCATCAAACAATCCTAAAAAAGAAACAAAGTACCATGGTTTCCACAACAATATAAGGGAGTTCTGACACTGTTTTGACATTGAAGACAAGAGTATTGGCTGCTGAAGATTAATCTTTGATATTTAATACATATATATTAGTTCTGTCGAATCGATCAATCGTCATTAATCACATCCACAATAATATATCAATGTGTACATTTATATACTGTATGTGTGTGTATATATATATAAATACACACACACACATGTATATATTTAAGAAATGAAATTTACTGAATAAATAAGCTTTCCATTGATGTATGGTTTGTTAGGATAGGACAATATTTGGCTGAGATACAACTATTTGAAAATCTGGAATCTGAGGGTGCAAAAAAATCTAAATATTGAGAAAATCACCTTTAAAGTTGTCCAAATGAAGTTCTTAGCAATGCATATTACTAATCAAAAATTAGGTTTTTATATATTTACAGTAGGAAATTTACAAAATATCTTCATGGAACATGATCTTTACTTAATATCCTAATGATTTTTGGCATAAAAGAAAAATCAATAATTTTGACCCATACAATGTATTTTTGGCTATTGCTACAAATATACCCGTGCTACTTATGACTGGTTTTGTTCTCCAGGGTCACATATATTACGTAAACACAAACTTTTATTTTGGATGCGATTAGTCTCAATCGACTTGACAGCACTAATATATATTAAAAATATATAACTCAAACCTTGACTACATACATACTCTGCTAAACAATGCAAATAACAAACAACTAAACAACTGCCATTAATGACATATTCATGGAAAAACACCCCAAAGAACTTCCCCATTCTCATTCAAACAAGCTTGTGGTTTCCACTTGAAAATCCATTAACAAATTAAGTCAGTACTGTCAAACCCAAAGACCATGTCATTTTGTTATCTTATTAGGGAAAATGTGTGTTGCGGTCACACTGCTGCATTCTGAGAGGCAAACAACTACCACTATGAGCTTTACTGTCAGTCAAAGAGCCGCATTAGAGCAGGCAGACCGGCACAGGTGTAGCACTGACTCACCAGCGCCCCAAAAACTCTTTCCATGGCCAAGTGGCAGTGATGTGTCCTGATGGGGAATGATAGCCTTATTGAGCCACTGCATGGGCTCGAAGTCATTTGTTTTGAGGAGCCAGAGCTGACAGCCCCAGCTTTTCCCCACCAGCTCCCAGTGAAATTTACTATAAATCACCTTATCACTTTCACCCCTGACAGTTTTTTAGACTTCCAACATTTTACTGAATATGAGGACTCGGAGTGTGTTGAGAGGGCCGGGCATTTTAAGCTGCCTTCCTCGTAAGGGGGGAAATAAACCCACGGCAACAGTTCTATGGATTAAGTTGCTGTTATTTCAACAGTAATATCACCAGCTCCACAGCAACTGTGAAATACCAATGTAATAAATAAAAATTCATGCTACCAGGCACACATCTTAACAGCTTGAGGAATTTGCTTTGGGAAGATTTAGAAAATAATTGTGTTCAGTACGGAAAGTCACACACTAATGGTTGGATCAAATGGGAAATCGATTTTTTTTAATGTTATTGAATGCCTATGCTCTCACATTTTGAGTCTCTTATGCTTAACAAGGCTGCATTTATTTGATCAAAAATAAAAGCAAAATAGTAATATTGTGAAATAGTACAATTTTAAACTACTGGTTTCTGTTTCAATACATTTTAACATTTAATTTATTCCTGTGATGCAAAGCTGAATCTTCAGCATCATTACTCCAGTCTTCATTGTCACATGATCTTTCAGAAATCATTCCAATATGCTAAATTGGTGCTCAAGAGACATTACTTATTATTATCAATGTTGAAAACAGTTTTCTGCTTCATATTTTTATGAAAACCATTATACATGTTTTTCAGTATTCTTTGATTAATAGAGAGTCCAAAAGAACAGTATTTATTGGAAATACTGTACATGTTTTGTAACAATGTAAAAGTCTTTACTGTCATTTTTGATTGATTTAATGTATCCTTGCTTTATAAAAGTATTAATTTCTTAAAAATAGAAAATCTTACTGACCCCAATATTTTGAATGACAGATGATAAATAATCTGTAAAATAATCATATCACAATAATATAATAATAATAAATTCAGAGAATACCTGAAGTTTTAGTTTAAGTTTTGCGAAAAATGTTTGAAATTGCCTTGGTTTTAATAAAGAACGAGTAACATTTTTAGCTTTATTTCTAAAATCATCTAGCAGTAGGCTTAATGTCTACTGCTTATAAGATGCTTCCTTTAAAAAGGGACTCGTACATGTACAAACAAAATAACGTAGTCAATATGAATGCAGGTAGCTCATAATATACAACATCACTCACTAAACTCGATCTTAAGCAGCAAGCAAAGTGTCCAATCGACCCTCAGGGATGAGGAAGTGGGGATGGGAGAGTCTTTGAGATTGCAAAGCGAGGTGCAATAGGCAACTCCCATCTCTCGCCAGACTGTCTGTGTTTGCTTATAAACTAGTGGACTGGATGGCGGCTGCTGTGCTATTTACTTTGGCCACCTCCTCAAAATCTCTGCTGTCACTTTTGCTCAACACCACTATCCTCAAGTAATGGCTCCCAAATCCCATTACAAACATGCACATGTGGACTTGTAGATAGAGAGGGGTTTTGTGACAGACATTAACCTCCTGAATATTCACATATTAGATTAGATTTATAAAAATATGTGGATAAACAGGCAATACTTACACACTTACATTGGGCCCACTACCTAATGTCAGTTATTGTTGAAAAAAAAAATAATAATAAAATAAAATAAAAATAAAAAAATATATATATATACAGGTGCATCTCAATAAATCAGAATGTCGTGGAAAAGTTCATTTATTTCAGTAATTCAACTCAAATTGTGAAACTCGTGTATTAAATAAATTCAGTGCACACAGACTGAAGTAGTTTAAGTCTTTGGTTCTTTTAATTGTGATGATTTTGGCTCACATTTAACAAAAACCCACCAATTCACTATCTCAACAA
>NW_015555808.1:1600825-1601554 GCF_001515605.1 Sinocyclocheilus anshuiensis
TACTTCAGTCTGTGTGCATTGAATTTATTTAATACACGAGTTTCACAATTTGAGTTGAATTACTGAAATAAATGAACTTTTCCACAACATTCTAATTTATTGAGATGCACCTGTGTATATATATTATGGCTGGTAAGCGATTACCATTTTTAATCTAATTAATTACATGACGTGGCGATTAATTAATCTAATTAATCGCAAAGTAATCGCACATCAAATTTGGCTGAGAAATTACTCCCAAATGATCATTTAAAATCATTGTTGTGTAAAGCATCAAATAGACATTACAAAAAGTAGCTTCAGCAAAAGTAATATTTTGTTTGGTAACATTTATTACATATACTCTTTTGGACCATGAGGGTGAGTAAATGTTGACACAATTGACCTATCGGTAAGCCCTCCCCTCGAACGCAGATGAGCTAATGGCAGTCGAGTATCAGTTGCGCAGGGAGCGGAACTCGGACATCTGTAGGTGTCAGCGCCATAGAGAAACATTGGAAAATCTGAAGCTCACATCGTTTTTATGGGGTTTATACTTCAAAAATGAAAAAACGATGTGCCTGTGGTACTTGTAACAGTGATTCCAGGTATCCTGAGAGGGCCTCTGGCTAAAACTAGCTAACGTTAAAGTTAGTGAGTCCATACAAACCTAAACAGCGGACTGTTCTCTGTAGGGCAAAAACACATAAACGAAGGTCTACATTTCACTGTCTCTTCATATTAAACTGG
>NW_015555808.1:1602287-1603629 GCF_001515605.1 Sinocyclocheilus anshuiensis
CATATTTAAGTCCCACTTGAATGGTGGTCCTTCTGTGTCCAAAATTTATCAAAAAGATATAGGGACAAGGTTTTCACACTGACAGCTGTCATTGTAAGACAGTTAGGAACTCCGTTTGTTTGTCCGAGTTCACAACAGTAACTAAGGGGGGCGGGGCTTAACGATAGGTCAATTGTCATTTTTGGGTGGGTGAACTAACAGACCATTAATAATTTATTTTATTAATTTTATTATTATTAATATGGAAATATGAAATGATTTCTTTAATGACATGATACTCTAAATAATAAACTAAAACTGCCAGTTGTCAGGGATTCATCACAGTCACTTCAGTCACCATCCAGGATAATTACCCGATCACAGTCACCTGAGTTCTGATTAGATGAATTAATCGCACATCAAATTTTCATCAGAAATTACTCCCAAAAGATAATTTAAAGTCATTGTAGTGTAAAGCATCAAACAGACATTACAAAAAGTAGCTTCAGCAAGAAATATTTTGTTTGATAAAATTCATTACATATACTCTTTTGGACCATGAGGGTGATAAATGATGACACAATTGTCATTTTTGGGTGGGTGAACTATACCTTTAATAATATATTTTATTATTTTTATTATTATTACTATGGAAATATTAAATTATTTCTTTAATGAAATGATACTCTAAATAATAAACTAAAACTGCTAGTCGGTGGTGGTAAATGTCTTAATGATTAAGTCATCATTCATTTATTTGATTCGTTCAAATGGCTGATTCATTCAGGAGTGAAGTAAATGGTTCTTTATGAATGGTCCATTGAATCATTAGAATCATTAGGCTTGAAGCGGATCATCACCATGAGATCGATCGGTGTGTGACATCAAAGTACCGCGAGAGCCGCGAGAGCGAGGCGGCTCCTTATGCATTTGAATCCCTCTCGCGGGCCTTTGATGTCATAAATACACCGATCGGTCTGTGTAGCGCCGCTTCAAATCCAACGCGCCTATGGCCAATGGTTGAACGCACCAAATGGTTCACCCAATTTGTTCAAAACGTGCATTAAGAAATGAAATGCTGCTGTGTGTTGCTCAGAGACGGAGACGAAGACGAACAGTTCTGCTTTGTCTTTATATTTTCATTGGCAAAATTGAGCAAAACAGACAACATTGTGTCTAAAATAATACAATATTAACTTCTTACTTACTGAACTGTTGTATAAGATCAGTATCACATTTGCACTCGTGTGATATTGCACTTAGCCTATTGCTCGTGTGATATTGCTTAACTATATAAATATGAGACAAAAACTCAAACGGGCATTTTTGCCCCATATCTTGAATTTTAGGGACATTCTAACTA
>NW_015555808.1:1605372-1628680 GCF_001515605.1 Sinocyclocheilus anshuiensis
TCAAATTTGGCTGAGAAATTACTCCCAAATTTAAAGTTATTGTTGTGTAAAGCATCAAACAGACATTACAAAAAGTAGCTTCAGCAAAAAAATTTAATCTGTTTGATAAAAATTACATATATTCTTTTGGACCATGAGGGTGAATAAATTATGACACAATTGTCATTTTTGGGTAGGTGAACTATGCCTTTAATAATTTATTTTATTAATTTTATTATTATTACCATGGAAATATGAAATAATTTTTTTTATGAAATAATACTCTAAATAATAAACTAAAACTGCCAGTAGGTGGTGGTAAATGTCTTAATGATTAAGTCATTGAGTCATTTATTCATTCATTTGATTCGATTCATTCAAATGGCTGATTCATTCAGGAGTGAAGTAAATGGTTCTTTATGAATGGTCCATTGAATCATTAGGATTGTTCGACTTGAAGCGGATCATCACCATGAGATCGATCGGTGTGTGACATCAAAGTACCGCGAGAGCGATTAGAGAGCAGCCTTTTGATGCTTTTGAATCGCTCTCGTGGTACTTTGATGTCATACACCGATCGATCTGTGCAGCGCCGCGCTTCAAATCCAACACACCAAATGATTCACCCGGGTTCATCCAATTCATTCAAAACGTGCATTAAGAAATGAAATGCCACTGTGTGTTGCTCGGAGACGAACAGTTCTGCTTTGTCTTTATATCTTCGTTGGCAAAATTGAGCAAAACAGACAACATTGTGTCTAAAATAACACAATATTAACTTCTTACTTACTGAACTGTTGTATAAGATCAGTATCACATTTGCACTCATGTGATATTGCACTTAGCCTATTGCTCGTGTGATATTGCTCAACTATATGATGTAAATATGAGACAAAAACTGAAACGGGCATTTTTGCCCCATATCTTGAATTTTAGGGAAATTCTAACTATGTTCTCTAGGCTCCATCACACAGTGAGTTGTTGCCATGCCTCATATTTGTCATCAATCAACTGTATGAAATGTCAGATGACCCACATAGGTCTGGGGCGGGGCAAGTAGTCTTTTTATTTTCGCTGGCAAAATTGAGCAAACCAGACAACATTGTGTCTAAAATAAACACAATATTAACTTCTTACTTACTGAACTGTTGTATAAGATCAGTAATAATAATAATAATGATGCATTTTATTTATAGGCGCCTTTCTTGACACTCAAGGTCACCATACATCATTAATAAGACAAAAACAATAAAGAACGTAAGATACATTACAATTAAAAACACAATGCAGTTGTGATCAAAGGGAGTAAGCTATGCTGAACAGATGGGTTTTGAGTTTGGATTTAAAATGTGGGAGAGAGTCAATGTAACAAAGATGAAAAGGGAGTGAATTCCAAAGCTGGGGACAGAGCCCTGGGGCACACCTGTGGTGACAGGGACTGGATGAGAGGTAAATTATTTGAATTGAATTAACTCACAGTATCACATTTGCACTTATGTGACATTGCACTTAGCCTATTGCTAGTGTGTTATTGCTTAACTATGATGTAAATATGAGACAAAAAGTCAAACGGGGGCATTTTTGCCCCATATCTTGAATTTTAGGGACATTCTAACTACGTTCTCTAGGCTCCATCACACAGTGAGTTGTTGCTCTGCCTCATATTTGTCATCAATCAACTGTATGAAATGTCAGATGACCCACATATAGGTCTGGGACAGGGCAAGTGTACAAATCTTTTGTAACATTATAAATGTCTTTACTATCATGTTTGATCAATTTTGTACATCCTTGCTGATTAAAATGATCAATTTCAAATAAATAAATAAATAAAAATACTTAAAAAAATCTAAACTCTAAACTCTAAAATAAAAAATGAAAAATAAATACATAAAAGTGCCTAATAAGTGACTTCTTTGGGCTCACAAATTGAACTCTTCACGGCAGACTCTTAGTTAGCATGATAACATGATAATTAGCATGTTGCTAAGCTAACGATCAGCCTGTGAAGATACATATCAGGGCACAATGCTATATCATGCAGAAAAATACAGAGCACACGATTGTCATGTTGCACACACACGAGGGACGAGGAGACGCTGGAGAATACGTTACCAAGACTTTATTTACAGGAACCAAGGGAGACGAACTCAGGAAGACGTTTACACGAAGACGTTCAACAGCGGACAGAGAACTTGGACTGGGAACACATTTTATACACACACACACAGGAGGAGGGGATGACGAGACACACCTGGGAGCAATAAAACCAAGGGAAACACCTGGGACAAATGAAATAAACTAATCAGGACAGGAACAGGAAACTAACCAAATAAGGGCATGGGAAGGCACATGGGGAGCAGGACACACACAAAACATGGAACAGAGTCTGACAACGATATCGGGTAAAATAGTTTTTAAATTAGATTTAACTTCTTTATTATTAGATTTTTTTTTTCAAATTATTATCGTTTTAGCAGCCGTCTTGGATTTTTTTTCCCTCACGAAGCTTATCAAAAGATGTTCTGGGATTGCTGTTTGCATAAAAATGCAATGCCCTAGAATTTGTAGGCAGCACAATTAGTTTAAGCACCTTTTGGAACAGTTCTCATGTCACGCTCTATGATATCTTTAAACGCTGTCACTGTACGCAGCTCACTAGGTTTTGCGACAGATCTAACATGTCTATTCCTGCACCTTTACATCATACCGATATAAGTAAAAGAGTAGGTCTTGAATTATACTGAGTCCCGTGTGACCTAAAAAAATGAGAGAGGAATTGTCTCTTGTATTTATCTTCATTTGTTTCTTTGTGATCTAAATCTAATTGCCTTTGCGGGTCTCAACGGATTCTCCCCGGTTAAACACATTACACCCACATTAATAAATCATGAGCTGCACTGTCACAAGGAAATAAATTATGCTAAATAATATCCTATAACTTCTCTAACTAATTAAAGCCGTGTTGATGACTTGAGGAATGGATTCTGCGAGGCAGATCCACAAACTCCATTTGTTTGCCTCTTCAAGTTCTCTCTATTCCAAAAGAGACCGTGAAGACATCAAGGATACCGAAGTGACTTTCTTCTCCAGCTGACGACTGACAAGATCTCTTGTGGGATGTGAAGCTGTGCGAATTCTCCAGTTAAAAAACGAAGAGGGCGTTGAACGGCAATGAAGACTCACCGAGAGCCTCTCGAGAGGGTTGTGGAGGCTCTCAATTTTTCCCACAAAGCTGTAGCTGTGACAGGCTGCCAGCCCCTCTGATGACGAGCTTCAGAAACACACATCAAGACTGCCAATCCAGTGGACCAACAGCACCGAAGCTGCACCACATCAACTGGGCTTCACTTTATGGGTGGCATTTTGAGGCTTGTTCTGTGAACACGAGCACTGAAAAGAATCTGATCACTATAAATAAAAAGGGATAGTTCACCCAAAACCGAAAATTCTTTACCTTCAAAAGATCACAAAAGATTTGAATTTGTCCATTCGATGGAAGTCATGAGGGTTCAATGTTGTTTGGATCAGAATTGTCACTGTCAACTAAAACGTTTTTAATCGTTTTCGTTAACTGAAATAAATCTGAAAAAAAAAAAATATTAGATGAAAAATAAAAAAAAAAAAAAATTTGAAATAACTGAAATAAGCTATATGTACTAAATAAGCTAATAAGTACTAAAATTACTAAAAGTTAAATAGAAATACTTAAAATGACAAAATAAAAACAACAAAAGCAAACATAGCAAAATCACTAAAACCTAAACTAAAATGATTTTTATATTTTTGTTTTTTATTTTAAAGAATTAAAAATAGTAATACCATAACATAAACAATACTAAAATTATATTAAATATACAAAATTCCAACAGATTTGGAACAACACGAGAGTGAGTAAATAATGACAGATATTAATAAATACTATAATATAAATAATACTAAAATTATTTTTAAAACACTAAATTCTAACAGATTTGGAATGACACGAGAGTTGTTCACAAAACAGTAGAAAGATGAGGGAAATTTCATTATTCGCTTTGCAACATCTCTATTGGAATCTATTGTAATGGGAGTCTCCCGTGAGAAGCAATATTTCAAATCATTCACTTTCAGTAGAGGTTCTATCTATTTTCTTTTCTATTCTATTCAACAGACACTGACCTTGTGATATGGTCTCTGGATTTAGTAAACAATATCCCATGAATTATTCCACCAGAATTCTTTTGATAAATCACTCACTCACATCTTTCTCACAATCCATTTTTGTTTAAAAAGTGTTTTCCTGACCTTCCTTTTTCTAATCTCTATTAATTAAAATATAAAATATAAAGTTATATATTTAACTATAAAGTTTATATAAACTATAAAGTTTAGGAATTTTTCTAAACTAGGACTCAGGTGCAACTAAAGAATATCCAGACGCAGAAACAAGAAACATGTTAATGCAAGGTGATGCTCTCATACTCTCCTCATCAAAAAGGCCAAAAATGAAATAAAAAAGAAGCGAGTTGTACAACAAGGAATCCAACCTAATATAACCCTCTTTGCTATCCTGATCTTGTAAGCCATGGCTTCGCTAATATAAAAACTTTGATGTGTGACATATCAGAACCTGATGGCGTGAGAGGAGTACTAAAATTACTAAAAGTTAAATAGAAATACTTAAAATGACAAAATAAAAACAACAAAAGCAAACATAGCAAAATCACTAAAACCTAAACTAAAATGATTTTTATATTTTTGTTTTTTATTTTAAAGAATTAAAAATAGTAATACCATAACATAAACAATACTAAAATTATATTAAATATACAAAATTCCAACAGATTTGGAACAACACGAGAGTGAGTAAATAATGACAGAATTTTAATTGTTCGGTGAGGCATGAAAGCTAAATTTAAAAGAACAAAAAATTATTAAAATAACTAAAACCTAACTAAAATTTAAAAATACTAAAATTATTTTTAAAACACTAAATTCTAACAGATTTGGAATGACACGAGAGTTGTTCACAAAACAGTAGAAAGATGAGGGAAATTTCATTATTCGCTTTGCAACATCTCTATTGGAATCTATTGTAATGGGAGTCTCCCGTGAGAAGCAATATTTCAAATCATTCACTTTCAGTAGAGGTTCTATCTATTTTCTTTTCTATTCTATTCAACAGACACTGACCTTGTGATATGGTCTCTGGATTTAGTAAACAATATCCCATGAATTATTCCACCAGAATTCTTTTGATAAATCACTCACTCACATCTTTCTCACAATCCATTTTTGTTTAAAAAGTGTTTTCCTGACCTTCCTTTTTCTAATCTCTATTAATTAAAATATAAAATATAAAGTTATATATTTAACTATAAAGTTTATATAAACTATAAAGTTTAGGAATTTTTCTAAACTAGGACTCAGGTGCAACTAAAGAATATCCAGACGCAGAAACAAGAAACATGTTAATGCAAGGTGATGCTCTCATACTCTCCTCATCAAAAAGGCCAAAAATGAAATAAAAAAGAAGCGAGTTGTACAACAAGGAATCCAACCTAATATAACCCTCTTTGCTATCCTGATCTTGTAAGCCATGGCTTCGCTAATATAAAAACTTTGATGTGTGACATATCAGAACCTGATGGCGTGAGAGGCTATAACAGAGAAATGATAGCTGAAGCCAGCGATCCACCTGACATCTTTGACACTGTAGCTTGGAAAGCACCAACAGATCTAAAGTGAAATGTTCATTCTGTCATCTGAGATGCTTGATAAGATTGCACATTAATGACATATCAACCAGAAGACCAGATTGACTGCCAGACATTTCTAGGTGATTTAAAGATTGAAGGATCAATCTCCATTACAGATCTGAGCCCGAGGAAAGGAGTGCAGACATTTGCTTCTGCCATAGTGCGCTTTTATCATCAGAGATACACTACATCACTTCTGGCCACCTTATAGTACCTCAACACACTTGCCCTGCAATGCTTCACAAGCATTCACAAGCTTCACTGAGTATTACAAAATAAAAAAAAATTAAAAAAATAAAAAATAAAGGTAGGGGTCTCATCTGCTGATGTGGATTCGTAAAAGCTTTCAGGATAAAAATGTAATACATATAAAGTGCTCCATGGATCTGGTAATCAAGTTACATGGCTGGTTTGCCATTTAATTGGGTACAGTATTTGACATTTTAATTAAATATTTGCTCACTATTTCTACACACATGAGCAGACGATGGACTATTTAATAAATTATTAGCTGAAATGAAAGAAGCAAAGATGGGAAAATAGAGGAGAGAGAAAAAAATTCTTTACAGATTCACAACTGTATGCAAGAACTAGATGTTTACAGTTTCAGAAAAAGTTTACAGTTTCAGTGCATGGTGCTGGCCTGTGCAAAACTCATCGCTATGTTGCTAAGGCATTTCGAGTAGTTGTTATTGCATTGCAACATACCTTGGTTGCTAATGTGTTCTGAGTGGTTGTTAATATGTTGCTATGCAGCTGCTGGAGTGTTCTGCTTGGTTGTCTTTGCGTTGCTATGCAGTTGCTAGGTTGTTCTGCTAGGGTGGTCTTGCATTGTAGCATATCTGGTCGCTAAGGTGTTCTGAGTGGTTGTTAATATGTTGCTATGTAACTGCTAGAGTGTTCTGAGTGGTCATTGCGTTGTTGTGGGGTTGCAAAGATGTTCTGATTGGTTGTCATTGCATTGCTATGCAGTTGCTGAGGTTTTCTTTGCATTACTGTAGGGTTGCTGTGGTGTTCTGAGTGGTTGTCATTGCGTTGCTTTGTGGTTGCTGGGGTGTTCTGAATGGTTGTTAATGCATTGCTATGCTGGTGCTGATGTGTTCTGAGTGGTTGTCATAGCGTTGCTATGTGGTTGCTGGGGTGTTCTGGATGGTTGTTATTTCATTGCTAAGTGGTTCCTAAGGTTGCTAAGGTGTTCTCAGTGGTTTTTATTGTGTTACTACGGGGTTGCTGGGGTGTTGTGATTGCATTTCTACTCATACGGTTGTTCTGAGTGGTTGTCATTGCATTGCTATGTGGTTGCTGAGGTGTTGTGAGTGGTTGTTAATTCATTGCTATGTGGTTGCTGGGGTGTTCTGAGTGGTCGCTAGGTTGCAACACTATCTTGCTCTCAAAAACAGCTAGACGGATGAAACAAAATGGAAGAGGAAAATAGGAAAAATAGGAAAATATTGGAAATAGGACAAATATAATTAAAAAAATCTAGACAAACTAGTCAGTCTCACTATTTGATTAGTCACCTGCTGTATTACTAGGCAAACAGGCTCTATTAGCTTAAAACTCTCCATGCAAGCACTGCTTCCAGCTCTAAATAGAATTTTAGACCCATCTGTGACAGTGAAACACTGAGGAAAATCCAATAAATGTCTTTACTGACCTTACTAGTAATGCAAGTTGATGATCTGCAACATACTTATTAAAAAGCTTACGGAGCTTAGACATAAACAGAAAACACTGATAGCCAAGCTGAGGGATTACACACTGCAAAAGAAGTACAAAATCAGATGTTACCTTTGAAAGGTCACCCACTTCCAAATAGAAACAGATGATGAAGACGTTCCAGGCGACCCACAGCACCAACCAGACTGCATACTGTGAAAGAGACAGGAAGAGGGTGTTTGAAAGACCTATTTTAACCTCAGACCCCCTAACAACCAACTAACCAAATACACATTTGCATATGTTTGATTAATTGGCCTGTAAAAGCGTAAGTGGGATATTTTCTCTGTAATTAATTCTCCGATGTGTGTTCCTTAAAACATTCAGCCTCCACAAATCTGGAATCTGCCAAAGAAGCGGTGCAGGCAGATGATGCATTTCGCAGCGGAAGCAGGAACCCTGTGTGGGAGTTTGTGAGGGTGGCTCGCTCCCTGGTTCATGAGCTAATGCTTATCGAAATAGCGGGATGTGATTATAAAACAATGAAACCAGCAAAAATTTCCCCAGCAAAATTGCAGCCGGCGCAGGGGGGTGTCTTTAAAAATAAAGCAAATTTTGGTTAAATAAACACAGGTCTCATCCTGTTTCAGATCATTACGACATGCAACAAACCAACATTATGTTAAACGAATTTGTTCAAAAGACGAGGGTATACGCTCACGAGTATTAGCAGCTCGTAGCATGTTTTTACTGATTAAAATGTAAGAGGTCTGTTAGGCAGGCAGTGATCTTTAGATAAAATAACACTTATCTGATCCAATTCAAAGTGAGACAGGTGAGTGCAAATGAAATACTGAGCGAGGGGAAATGCGAAATCAATTTGAATTACCTGATGGGACTTGAGCGGAAAAACATGGCCTTTAGCGCTTGAAAATGAGCAGTTAGCAACATGAATTTTGAGTAGCTCCCCAAAAGTGGCTCTAATAGATAGATCAATATGGACTTAGCTTTGATAAAAATGAGTATCTGCAAAGACACTGCAACCTTCCTTTACAAATGTACCAGATCGATTCTAGGGGTGTGCACCAATCAGATTTGAACTGTGAATTCTTTTAAAAAAATGTATTCAATTCCTTAATTTGAACTGTGATAGAGTATGCAGAAACAAACTTAAATTCTAATAAATTTATAAAAATTATTTTAGCAACAAAATCAAACATTTTCAAACTTGACTGTTGGCTTGATTAAACCTTTTGAAAAAATGTTTTAAAAACTTTCAAGTGCAAAGGTATTCAGCAAGACAACCAGATAGACAGACATTCCATGTGTAGTATTTCTTTGAATTGCAATTCAGTACATTTCTTTTCCTGTCATTCGAATTCAACTTCCTGTGGTGAGTGGCCAATTTGAAATCCCAACACAGGAAGTTTATTCTTTCTACCAGTGCTGGGAAACTGCAAAATGTAAGCAAAGCAAAAGGTACCTAGCAAGGTTATTTTCGTAAACGAAAACTGAAACTATGACTAAAACTATTGGTCAAAAAACATTTTCGTAAACTGAAATAAAATTAACATTTCTAAATAAACGAAAAACTAAAACTAAACGAAACTAACAACAGTTACTGAAAAACTAACTAAAATAAAATAATAATTAGCAAAATTAAATAATCGTGCTCGTGATTTAACAAGCTCTCATTCTGTGCCAGAAAATCTGACCAGTGGTTGTTTAGGGAAATACCTGGAGATGGCGCTTCATGCACGTGAGCTGAGTCCTAAACGGTTATTAACAGAGAATGCATTTTTGCATTTAAAAAACAAGACGCGGGCAATGAAATGGGAAATAACTATAAAACATGAAATGGGAAATAATAATAACAATGCACACCTTACAGCTCACAGGGCTTTAAAAGCGTGCTTGACGTGCGAGAATGACATGAGAGTTAACAGAGACAGAATTACAATTTTTGGATGAGTCAAGTCAAGTGACCTTTATTTATATAGCACTTTTAACAATACAGATTGTGTCAAAGCAGCTTTACAGTATCAAATAGGAAAATAGCGTGTCAATGCAAAAGGACAATAGTAAACACTCAATTTTCAGTTAAAGGCAGTTCATCATTGATTCAGTGATGTCATCGTCCAGCTCAGCTCAGTTTAAATAGTATCTGTGCAATCAAGTCAACGATATCGCTGGAAATTAAGTGAGCTGACTTTAGTGAATAGTCATTTTGTCACGCTTTGCGATTACTATGGCAACGTCCGCCTCGAGTCCATGACACGAGCACTGCCTTGACTGTACAAAACGAATTAAAATGAGAAAAGCAGTGATTTCACAGCTTGCCGTGTCCTATAAAAAAGGGGCTTTAGAACTGGGATTGATTGCGTTGCTCATCTGAAGCGGCTCGTCAAAGTAAAGTGCAAACATCATTTAAATTACTAAGTTGCATATTTTGGGTTTTTGTTCAATTGTAAACAATTATTTTATTTTCATTATTAAGGTTTGCACTAGAGTTAACTGTAAACTGTGCAAACATTCAACTTTGCCCTAGCCAAGCTACTCATCCAAAATTCTACCAATAAATTAGCAGAAGATGGCTAGCTCGCTACAAGCTACATGGTGAAAGTAGCTTCTTACATTTAAGCTACTTTCTTAGTTTTAATAAATATGGATTATTAAAAATACTTATGTAATTTGATCTAATACATATTCATTTATTTGCTAATTGGTCATCACTAGTTAGTTTCTATACAACCAACAAATGGACACGCTAATATATTGTCCGGGAAAACATAATGAAGTCTGTCAATGCTACCCAGCAACTAAAGTCAATAAAAGTCAATAAAACAGCTTTGCTAATGAAGCGCTAAATTATTTAAAAACTAATGATACTCCTGATACTGAGAAAAGTAGCTAATATCTTAACTAGCTGTAGCAATGCTACTGCTCAATCTTAAGTGCAAACAATCCTGGGCAGCACTTGTTAAGTCTTATGTCCCTAAGCTGGTTGGCTGGTTGGCTGGTTGGCTTCTTTAGCTGGGAGACCAACTGACCAACCAGCTAAAACCAACTGAACACCAGCTTGGCCAGGCTGGGAGACCAGCTAAAACCAGCTTCCAGCTTAAGACCAGCCAACCAGCTTAGGCTGGTTTTAGATGTTTTTTGTTTTTTTTTCAGCCAGGACATTAAATGACCTGTTGTTGTATGTAGCTGAGTCGATCTCCAACAAAACTGAGCATCATTGCAGCCATTTATTAAGGCTGACCTTGTACAAGAGGGCTGACCCACTTCGTCCATACGCGTGTCAGTCACAATGTACCGTAGCTGTTCTTTACTTACAGATTTGCAGTTATATATGCAAAAATCTGTGAGAGCCTCAGGCTAGGGCCAGAGATCAACACATCACTCTTATCTTCCAACTACAGCGTGGTTGAAGTATCTCCACACATTGCTGTATAAGAAGGAGCCTCCTCCGCATGTTAGAGCAGGAGGGGTCTAGACGGAGCGATTGACTTCAATTAAGTCTCATAATCCTGCTAGATATATCCAGCACGCATTCCGAGTTGATCCAGAGGGAGGAGGTAATGAACGTGTTTTCAGCAAGGGCTGTTTCGGCCTAACCTTTCCCCCAAGAACTCACACTTACAAACAGAGCGCACCAGACCGTTGAGACTCGGAATTTTGCCATCTTGAAATTTGACATGTTGTCAGTACATTAGATACAGAAGATGTGGGCATGTAGTGGAACCTCATTTGGCCCTTTGCCAGCCACTGGAACGTGCCAAATTGAATTAGAATAAAAATGTATCTGGCCTGACAGCATTCCCAAAACGGATATAAGCAAGAGTAATGTTCGAATGTGAGCAATTTATCTCTGTAGGAGGCTCTCTCTCCATCTCTCTGACCGGCCACTGCTCCTAGACTGAAAAATCGAGCATTGTTTATTCCAAAGGGAGACACATAACACTAAAAAGGCAATCTGCTTCATCTCAACTGGGTGCCATGGCCCGAGTCACATTTGAGGGAATGACCCGGTCCGTCAGTACATTGATATCTCTCTGTTAAGCTGACCAGGGTGTTAAATGTCCGTTGTACCTGACTGTAGAGAAAGGCAGTCACAACAAGCGGTCTGATCTCAGCCGTGCTGAATGTGGTGAACAGCAAATGTTCTCCCTTAATATAATATATTAGGTATGACTCAATTGATGGACTGGACACCAATATAGATCATACGTAAAACTGTCACTTGAATAATTTGTTTCAGAACCTGATGCATTTTGTCCCTTAGTTCATTTCGTTAGTTATATATTAACACAGCAATCACTCGGATTGAAAAATTGGACCAAAACCATAAGGAATAATTATTTCTATGAACCGAGAGAAAGCTGCAATAAACCCATTGATTCTGACCAATGAAGGAAGAGTTTGCTCATATCCTTGCCGAAAAAAAAAATCTTAACACCAGCCTAAACTGGTCTTAGTTGGTCTCCCTGCCTGGTCAGGCTAGTCTGACCAACTCACCGCCCAGCTAAACAAAAGTTTAGCCAGCCTCAGAAACTAGACTGACCAGAATGGTAAACGATCTTCAATCCAGGTAGAAAGCTATAATAAACTCACTGAGCATCTTAACATCTTGAAACTAGCCTAAACTGGTTTGCTTAAAGTAGTTTACACCAGCAAACCAGTTTAGGCTGGTTTAAGTTAAGGCAGTTTATTTTAGCAGAGATGTAACTTTTATTAAAAAATGGTTGTCTTTTTTTTATATGTAGTGTACCAAAGTAAGGAGAAACTGCAAACTACAGGTCTAAAAAAACACCCTACAACTGTCTGAGAACTTTGCATGATACAACAAAAAATTTTCATCGAAAAGTCTGTCCATGGTCAGTGTGAAACAACAATCACACCCAATCATAACATATTTGATGCTTAAGAGCGCATGTGGAGCAGGATAGACCAATGAGATTCCACTGAAACCAAACGACTGTCAAAATGTCTTGTTGCTCATCACGGTTGCAAAACATTAGGACAAAAACTTATATTTGTTGCTTATTGTTATGTTGCATTGTGCCTGGCTAGGATTTGAAGTGAGACACCTTTATGACACCAGCGGTATTAATAGAGCAAAATGAAAGCATAACCTGCAAAGGAGAAAGAGAATATATGTCACAAACTGAATATGAAAATGTGGAAACTCACCCCGGTCACATATCGCGGTCTGAACTGTATTGTCCCAAAGAGACCTAGAATCACTGTGATGATATGGATGAAGTTTGTGAGGATCGGAGCCCACTGGTATCCAAGGAAATCAAATATCTGTCGCTCCAGGATGCTGATCTAGAAATGAAACACAGAGGAAAAAGATACTGACTTACAAAGCAAAGACGAGGGCAATGCACTGACATGTAAGCATTTATTTGCATAAAGGCGTAAACAGATTTCCTTTTAAACCAGGTTCAGGGGTTGCTATTATGACAGCCCTCTGATGTCAGCTGGAAGGCAGGGTGAGTTGACGGACCGCGGGGCCCCATGTGAAAGCACACGCGCCTACACTCTACATGCAGCCAGAGGAATAGCCCTGTCACACAGGCGATTAATTAGGACCGAGACGTGCCACTCTCCGGAGTCAAACCCCCCACCTTTTCGCAAAAACCAGAGATGACTTGGAAATTAAAGCTGGCAAGTCCAGCCTCGCAGCTCTGGGTGCTCCAATCTCAGCCACTGATTGGACATGACACTGATGTCAATACCACAAGCTATGGCACTTACAAAAGCAGACCAAGACGGGGTCACGGCTTCATCCCCAAAGGACCTACAAGCAGCCAGCCTCATAAACCTAATGCTAATAGCACCCGTGTCTCCAGCTGCATTCACAAGAAGCTCCGTTTAACAACCTCAGATGCTCAAGGTCTTTTCTGGAAAGGAAACCAAACAAAAATCACGCCATTGAATCACTTGATTTGTCTTGTGATCTAATGGGGGATAGTTAAGAGCAAAGATTCGGGATGAAGGTTGTTCAATAAAGCTATTAAGGTCACAATGACATTTGTGTTTTCAGCGGTTGCATTTTTAAACATCTACTCAAGTGAACATCAATAGAGGCTTCAGAGGGTTCAATAGCAGCATGAATCAAATGACTTAAGAGTCGCACCGAGAAGCTGTATTTAAGTGTTTCCTATTCAGTGCTGTTTTTGCAGCAGAGGAGACCCTGTTCAACCCTACAGTCCACCCAGTGGATCAAATAAATAAAAAAAAATTTTTAATAACTTTTGCTGAAATTAATAATTAATTGAGATTTTTTAATTATAACTTTGATTAAATAAAGAATTATTTAAATTCAATTAATTTGAGCAAAAAAAAATAATAATAAGAATAAGAATAAAAGTATATAAAAAAAGGATAAAAAACCCTAACATGTATCTTAAACCAGAGGACTGTGACCCACTGGGAGGCCCCAGCAAACTTTTAAAGGGGCCACAGCATGACTTAAAATTGTTTAATTATTTAATTAATATTAATCGTATTAACAATAATATTAATATTAATATCAATGTAATTAATATTAATATTAATCAAAACTTAATTATACATGTATTTTAATCATTAATGAATAATTATTCTAATTTAAAAATTGCAAAAAATTAGATTGGTTTTATTGAAAAAGAATACATACAGAATTAGAATCTTGAATTTTCTGGAATTACAAAATACATCATGGTTAATTATATATCAACACTTCCAGTTTCTGTTACATATGAATAAAAATAAAGTCCTGTGGTTCGGTGAGTGAATCAGAAGGTAATTCAATAACCTCTCTGACAAAGTGTTTCATTCAGTGAAGGATTTGTCAGACTGATTCAAACTCTGTTTTTGTATCTTATCACATTCAGTTTAGATGACAATCTCACAACTTGGTTAAAACATAATTCACCATGGCGCTGTAGACTTGTGCAGGAAACACTGCTCTTTGTAATTGAGCAATAATTCATCCTATGAATCTTTCATCAGTGAACAAAGCTCAGGAGTCTATTAATCTGTGCATTCTGTTCAGTTCTGCCCAGTGATGACCAGTTTGTGACCCCCTCCACCTCTGGTCTCCCCAAGGGACGTGTCTTCTGTTGTCTGGGCGTTTCCTTTGAGCTTCTGCTAGCGTACATCTGGTAAGCGTGGCTGTCCCAAACACTTATGTCGTTGATCATAATGAAAGGTATTATACTGACAACACCAAGCAACACCAGCGCACTTCACACGAGTCTCTTAAGAATCATCACAGCTCTAGGGTGCAGTTGAGATTAGGTTTGTGTCAGAATAAAACTGGTTCCCTTTCCAAGTGGCTTCTACTTTTTTTTAAAACACAATAATGTTTTGCCTTCCCATTCAGCCTTCAAATAATTCTCTGGTTTTGGTGTGTTTTTATGAATCACGGCATGTGATTTCCCCCTACTCTAACTCTTGTTTATTTTCACTGTCCTATATATATTCTCTATGAAACAGAAGAATGATAAGATGAATGCATTACCATCTGATTTCTTAAAGGAATAGTTCACAAATAAAAATATTGTCATTATTTACTCACCCTCATGTTGTTCCAAAAACACAGACTTTTTGAAACTCAAAATGATGTTTGTGAAGAACTAATTATACTGGTTGCTCTTTTTTATGCAACTACAATGCATGGGAACTGAGGATTTCAGTCTTCTGAAAAGGACACAAAAGTACCATAAAAGTATCACTTTAATAAGACTCGTGCTGTATTTTAAGATTTCTGAAGTCACACATTAGCTTTGTGTGAAGAAACTGAAATTTAAGTTGTAACTCACAAAAAAAAAAAAAATCGCAAAAGGTCTCCTTTGAATGTTCATAAGAGAAGTAGCAATGCCCAGTTTTTGGGAGTCAAATCTTTTCAATAAATTGACCAATCCTGTTGGCAAAACTGGTCTGAATGACTGGTTCATGAATCAGCTCACTTCATCCAGTCACAGCAGTTAACAGCTTACTGGAGGGGAAGATTATTATTTAAAAATGACTCAAAATTTGATATAAAGTCACATGGTCTAACTTTGACATTTTGGAGTCTTCATTCTAGCATGGAAAAGAGCGACCAGTACAAATCTTCAAACATTCTCCTTTTGTGTTCCTCAGAAGAACGAATGTACAAGTCTGAAATGCCAACTCGATGAATACATAATGACAAACAAAACAATAATTTTGGCAGGAGTATTCATTTAATAGGTTGTTTTCTATTATCCACCAAAAACTGCATATATGAGCTGGAGAGCATGATAGCACTATGCTCAATCCATAACACCTTCATTATCAGAAGCATTTCTCATCAGATGAGCCATGCATTACACCCTATTCTCAGAACAATAGTTCGCCCATAGTTGTGTAGCAACTACAAGCACACAGAAAAAAAGAAAAACGATTGATTGGCCCGACTCAGCAGTTCCATTGCTTTTGCAAAGCCTTGTGAAAAACTACAGCCACCCCTGAAATCCACTAATAAACCACATGCCATGGTGTTGAAGGGAGCCCATACGCCAGCACAAAACACAATCTGCCCTGCCTGCGAAGAGGTTGCAAAATGCAAATATGGTTAATTATGCTATATTATGTTGTTCGGTGAAAGATGGTATGTTGACAATGGCTTTAAAACACATCTTAATGACACTCAAATTCACAGTTCTCTTCTGTCAGGCTTTTGTGGACACCTGCGCTTATTGACAGAATTCCCAAAAGAGCCCTAGCCTTAACACGCATGTCCAATGGGGGTGGGTACAAGCTTAAGGGGTTTTATGAAGAGGCTTGTTTGAGGTGGGGGGCCAGGATCATCATTAATGTCGCCCATGGGCCCCCCTTTTATATAAACCGTAATGTAAACAGCATTGTGGGGCAGCTGTGCTCAGGGTGACAGATTTATTAAGTCATTTTATACATGAGTAATTAGATCTATAAATATGAGAGGAAAATCATCTCATTAATGTTCAAAAGAGTGAGATTTGGAAGTGGAAAGGCCTTAAAAGAAGAACATTTAAGGCCTGACTACCCACTAACAACAAAGAGATATCCTATTGTTTCAAGCAGAAAGCAAACATTCAGTACTTCAGAATAGTATGCATGAGTTTGTATCTATATCTTACTGATCACAAACTGAATGATAGTATATACACACATGGGGCAGGACATCAGCTCAATTCTACATTAAATACTGCATGTTGCTACAATTTACATTTACTTATTTAGTAGACGCTTTTATAACTTACAGTTCATTCAATGTAATCATTATAGCAGTATTTGGGAATTGAACCAATGACCTTGCTGGCATCATGTTTTGTCAGTTTGAGCTATGAGAACATTGCTTCAAGCTATTAAAGTAGTAAACAGCTCACAGTTAGCATAATGAACAATATAACTTGGCGGAAGAATTGTTTAGTGCAATTATTAATATTAATACATGCAATTATTTATTGTAATATTGCAGTTGGCATCATTTTATAGAAGCAATAAGCCACTCAAGACCATACTGTGTTCTACCATTCTACCATGGTCGAGGAGGATTTTTGTATTGTTTTTTTTGGTAACAACGCCCTTTAACTGTGGTAAATTGACAATGAGGAGTGAGAGTGTCAAGCTAAAAGCATCACTAAACCGATTCCATAATGAATATCGAATCCAAAGGTCAGCATAACCAATTCCTGTAATGATATTTTCCCTTCCTTATGTGCACATAATGTTTTTTCATGATTATTACTTGGCAGCAGAAGCATCCCATTAGCGATTAGTCGCTATAGTGCATGCTTTCAGTCCGTGATTGAGATTAAAGTTCATTCTCCCTGTGAGAAAGCCGAATCTCATTCTCCCAACCTTGTGCTTTCGCTCGCCTCTCTCCCGCTTCCCATTTATATATTTATTTCGGTGCGCAGGGACATGAGCAGCCTTTAATCAGAGAGACAAAAGCTAATCAATCAGCAGGGGCAGGTTGAATAGAGAGCTTCACGGCGCATTCAAACGAAGCTAGCCGAGTTATAGCGTTTCCCAGTGTTAGCGCCACAGAGCATTGACTACAGAATAAGCACGGGCTAATGAAGGCGGCTCCCATGCAGCACGGCAGAGGGAAGGCGCATCTTGGCCTGCCTCCATTGTCCGTCAGTAATCGAATTCCATCTGCTGCTGCCGCCAGTGATTTTAATGTTGCTCTGCAGAGATGAGACTGCAAAAATAACAGCAGAATTGAATGGTTAATTAAACTATGACACATTCGATTGGAGTGGACTAAACAGACGGAGGGTTTGACATTTAAAAAGTAAGTATAAACTGCTAACGTGGGTATGAAATACAAGTATTTTCATTTGCAAACACTGCAAACATTGCAACATGCTTGATTGGTGTGCTGCGTACTAGATGTCTTACTGTGTCTGCTTCTGTCAAACACCATGCAACCAGCCAGCCATGACAATGCATGACTGTGTTTCACAAACACCATGTTCAAGTGGTCTTCGTTTCAGGCAGTAATGGTGGTGAGAATTGCATTTCCAAAAGTGCCATTGTGTCTCATTTACGTCTAAACAGTGGATTTGGATGACGAATAACTCAGTCTCGCAATGGACTTTATGCAACTACAGAAAAAGAAAATGAATGATGCTTTTTCTTAAAGGTCTATTTCTTTTATCGCCTCAAAGAATATTCTTAGAGCCAACTACTGTGAAAAAAAAAATAATTGTAAGTGATCAAAGGGCATATAAAACTTATTTTGTACAGTAATGTGAAGAAATCTAAAATGCACAGTGACAATCAGACACATTCAAAGACCCCTGCTGTTTTCCCATTCGTGTTATGTACAATGGACATGTTCATGCAATATTATGAATGCATATTGAAGTTGATAAACGCACAAATTATACATCTGACCATGAAATGATTTTACAATAACGGCATTAAAAAAGGCACTCTAAAGGAAAAGGAAAGTTTTTTTTCTCCATTAACTGCATTAGGAAGGGAAATCTGAAGGAAGAAACACTGTTTTCTATTTGAATATATTTTAAAGTGTAATTTATTCCTGTAATGCCAAAGCTGAATTTTCAGCATCATTACTCCAGTCTTCAGTGTCACATGATCCTTCAGAAATCATACTGATATGCCGATTTGTTGCTCAAGAAACATTTCTTATTATTATTATCAATGTTGAAAACAGTTATGCGCGCCTGGTCTGGAAACGTCATGCCCCTTACCATAGCCGCCTGCTGCGCGCTTCAGTGTAAATATTGCGTCAATATCAAATCAATTTGAGCGCGATTTAAACCCGGATGATTGCAACCACTTTAAGTTTGTCTGCCTTGGGAAAGCTAGCATGTCTCCGACATAGTGATAACACTCGTTGCCTTCTCTAGTGCAGCTCAACCAGGTTCGTCGATTGCCATTCGTCGATATTTGTGATATCACAAATCCCGGAAAATATGCGTTGTAGTCCAAACGAGTCGTTCGTTGTAGTTTTTGAAAAGTGATTTCTGTTAAATAAAATATCTCCTTTTGAAGTGGACTTTGAGCTTTGTAACTTTGCAGACCTTTTTTATGCTCAAACAGCAACATTACAGACTAACTAAAGTTGAAAATGTGAAAAAGCATAATAGGACCCCTTTAATATTTTTGTGGAAAATGATCAATTTTTTCCCATGCAAGATTCCTTGATGTATAAAAAGAAGGAAGAAAGGAAGAACAAATGTACTATTTTAGAACAACTGCATTAAAAAGGGGAAATCTATGGAAAGGCAAGAAACAGACAATATTTCACAACCACTGAATGAAATGGTGAACAACTGGATAAAGGAGGGAGGGAGAGAAGGAACAGAAGGATGGAGGGAAGGAAGAAAAAGGAAAATAAATCATAATTTCACAATAAATGCAGTAAAAGGGGGAAAATGATGGAAAGAAGGTAAGAAGGAAGGAAGGAAGGCTGACCAGCGGAAAGTGCTTCATTTGGAGAGTGAAAGAGTGAGCAGGTGATGGTTGTTAAGAGCTGCGTTCCTCCACTACTGACTACAATGACAGGAAGCCATCTGTTTGAGTTGATGTACATCATTATGCACTTCCTTTGTTCTTCTTTAGCTGAGGGCACAGTCTGCGGAGGTGTACATGAAGACAAGACAAGATGAAGCCAACACAGTTCAATGGTTCCAGATAAAAGTATGTAAGTATGATGACTTAATGAGCATACAGTATCTGGTGTAGTTTGAGAAACAGCTCTTGATATGACATCCATTATATTAAATGAAAAGGTTTGCATATCTATCTCTCTATCTATCTATCTATCTATCTATCTATCTATGTGCATGGAAGAATACTGGAATATGATGTTTAACAAAATATAATGTAAATATCACAAATATCCATTTTCATACAAAGCAAACACATTCATGTTTTGGATTGTCAACTTTGTTCATATTCCATCTCAGGAGAAATAAACAGACAACTCCAATTCAAGGGCTTCATTATGTCATAGAAGGAAATGGTGCAAATAGAAGCACATCAAGTGCACAGAGAGCCTGCAAACCAATGCAATGAATGCCAACATTTGCGTGCATCCAGTAAGAGGTTATTGAAAATGCATGAGGTTATTTACTTATACAGAGCTGTCTGAATGTGTTCATTACCAGACCTGCCATTCGCACAAATCTTGAAATTCCATGCTGAATGATGCAGGTTGGACATTTGACGAGTAACTGTTTTTTTTCCCTTTTTTTTGTAATAGACAATGATGATGAGTTCCAGTGTCAGCCACAGCGTGTAACAGAGACTGATGTGTTTAAGAATGCTGTTCATACATTGTGTCATTGCATAGCAGCTGTCAGAATGTGTAGCTAAGCTTGAAAAATGCTGTTCATTATCTACATCGCACAATGGTCCGTTTCATATCCTTGGCCTCTTGCTCTTTGACCAGAATCCTCACAAAGGTCTAAACGGCAGCAAAAGAAAAGCACTCTGCTAAAGTAATTGTGCTTTACACCCATAGAGCCAAGATAAAGAGACCATGGAGGAAATGGCAGACATTAATATTAAATTTCACATACTGAAGATTTTGCTCCAAGACAAACAACTAAAAATGTCAGAGAGCTAGATTTTGTTTTTCATCTGGTATCTGTTTCTCAGAATGTACAAATACAACAAAGAACTGTTCTTTGACTGCAATATGGGAACATGCAAATTTGCATGTGTATTAACGCTGAAAAAAAATTGTACAAACAATTTTCACTTAGAAATTGCTAGTAAATTTCACAAACAATTACAAAGAACCAGCAACACATTCAATTAAACATGAAATTCTGAAGGAGAAAAACAAATACTACTTTTTGTCTTGTAAAATGTACTCCAATAATCCTATAAATTGTATATTCCAATAAAAGATGATTTTTCGAAGTTGTAAATAAAATATATGCACTTAAAGGGGTCCAATTATGCTCTTTTACAAAGATGCTCTTTTTTCTTGTTTTGTTTTGGGGGTGTACTAGAACAGGCTCTCATACTAGGTTGTGGACCCCTTTAAAGTATGCAGTTTGAGAAAAAAAATAACATTATTTTGTGTATTTGGTGTATGCGGTTTAAGGTTCAAAAAACACATTATTTTCCACATACTGTGCATTATTGTTTCTCCTCTATGCCCCATGTAACACTCCAAAGAGAAAGGAAAAATTGAAATCGCATCATATGACCCCTTTAACATAAAAAAAAATCCACCATAAACTCCTCCTCCTCTGTAATGCAGGGGGTTATGGGTAATATTAGCCAATATATAGGTAATATTAGCCAAAACAGATACATACTTTAAAGTCGCGATGTAACGAAAATAGCGATAGATCTTTTCTTCTGTATTGTAACGTACATTCATATGAAAGGAGATTATCAAAACAAAACTGTCGTTGGTTCTATCCACTGGATCTTGATTGGATGGAAGCAAATCAACAACAAAAAAGGGGCGGAGTTTAAGTGGACAAATGGGAGATTGAGGAATTTTGCCATAAGTTGCGAGAGAGAAATTCATTTCTGTCATTTCACAGGAAAATTGAGTTATATTTTAATTAAGACTTATGAGCTCAAAAAGAAAAAAAAAGAAAAGCATGAATGAATCGTTCACAATAAGATCAACAAGACACATTTAGAAAACAGATTTCTTATTCATGTCAACTTTACTCTAAACATAACATACTATGTAGCCTGAACAGTATGCAAATTTGGAAGCAGCCATTGACTTGTGCCATGAATTACTTCAGAAACTGAATATTAAAGACTTTTCACACCCATATTTGAGAGCCTCATTAATACAGTCCAGTGAAGAAGAACTTCTTGTTTCCCACCCAGAGGTTTTTAAGGAACCAAGTGGCGAACGTTAATTTCCTTAGCATGGATGGCTCTAGGGGTGGGAGGAGGAGAGCAACTGAATAAAATTCATCAAGATCTAGCGGTGTTAATGATGATAATCTATTTTAATATTCGTTTGCATATAAATGAGGCTGGCGAAAGAGCTGTTGCCCGAGGGCCAGAAAGATGATCGAGACTGATACGGGAATAGACCCAGCAGTGAACTCAAATGTCAACTGAGCGGGGTGAAAGCTGCCAGCATGCGGAGAAGGCCCACTGTGAGAGCTGCCACAATGGCTTTACTAATAAATATGTAAAATATGAACTAGTCAGGGTACAGTAGGAACTCTAGAGATGCATGGAAATTCAAACCAAATGTCATATATCCTTCAGGTCCTTCCGCACGACCACTGAAGCAACATTAAAAATAGATCCTTGACATAAAATTCACTGCATGTGATGGTACATGAATGACACAAATGCATTAAATGATTCCTGGGACAGCAACCTCCATAGCTAGTAGGTTAAAAAAAAGTAACCATAAGTTGACTTCAGTGGAGAAGCCCTCTAATTGGTTGACCTTAAACTGTCATCTTTATTTTCAGGCTTCATAATTGCTTGATGCTTTATTTATGTCACTTCTCACTGGTTGTGTTTGAGGAAAGTGCCAGTTCTCATTTAAGCAATTCTGTCAGAGAACTGCTGGTAAATAGCAGCATTTCCAAGTTTCTGTGACTGACAGTTTCTTCACATTTCTGCCAGTTTCTTAAAAGCCCAAAAGCTCTGCTTCCACAAAGAGCTGGAATCCACTCATGAAATTTAATGGGAAATATTACAGGTCAGAAAAAACTGTTTTGTGGGCTTTAGAGACCATGACGTCACCGTGTAACAAACACCAGGCCTTGTTGAGCTTCAAGCTTTTCATCCACTTTTTGAAAAGCACAAAGATGTTTCATAATGGCAGAGTCAAAAGTCCATCACAAAAGACGCTCAAACCCTAGTCTGATATTTTGTTACCTAATACAATAACACTCATACATTTTTAAGTGTGGCTTAAGTGTCCAAATAGTTTTGGGGGCCACTGTATTTGTGCTCGCTTTCCCTGTATGCAGAGTAGGGCTGGACAATAATTCAATATCAATATGTATCGCGATATAATTTTTTTCAATAACGGTGATACGATTTTTAAACACATTTCCGATATTTCGATATACATTACCAGTTTCCCATACATTGATTTATTTGTGGCGTTTGACTTCGTTGAATAAACATGAGCACTGCACGTTTCAAAATCATAACACGGCGCGGGTGTTTTATATGAATGTATCTCTGAAGGGAATTGACTGTCTTTCTATTTCAGATAAATAGTGTTCATATCGATATCGGAATTATATCGTATCGACCGAAATTAAGAAATATATCGTGATAACAATTTTGGCCATATCGTACAGCCCTAATGCAGAGATAGAAATATTTGGCAATGTCTTAAAATAAACTATTGATTTTGAATACGCGTGTCACAAAGCAAGGCCAGACACAACAGGTAAGTGCAAATCAGGATGGTTTATTGACTGGGTAAGGGGATG
>NW_015555808.1:1628822-1630583 GCF_001515605.1 Sinocyclocheilus anshuiensis
CTCCAGGCAGCAAGTCGATGGCGCAGTCCCATGGCCGATGAGGTGGTAACTGGGTGGCTGCCTGCTTACTGAAGACATCCTGGAACGCCAAGTACTCAGATGGGACCGTGACCTTCTCCCGAGGTTCGGGACTTTCGATGAGGGTAGATGCGACTTGAGCCGAGTGAGTTCCTGGGAGCGGAGTGGGTAATGACTTGAGACAGTTGCGGTGACAGTGCTCGCTCCAGCGAGTCACCTCACACGAGTCCCATCTGATCTCTGGAGAATGGAGAACTAGCCAGGGGCGTCCCAGGATGATATCCACGGTGGGTCCCTCCAGTACCAGGAACGTGATCTCCTCCTCGTGTAGAGTTCCAATCTTGAGCTTTAATGTCGGTGCTCGATATTTCACCCACCCCCGTCCTAGCGGCTTTCCCTGGATGGTCTCGACTCGGAGCTCCTGGGCATGACGTTTCCGGGGCAGATGGAGACGATTCAATAGGTCCTGGGATATGAAATTGCCCGAGGAGCCCGAGTCGACCAGGGCAGGGACTGAAACAGAACCTTCTGGGGTAAGTAGTTGTAACGATAGCATTGACAACGTGGAAACGACAGGGTCTAGTTGGAGGGTACTCACCGCAGGACGTGGGGGTCTGACGGGGCAGGTCTGAATGTAATGATCCGCCGCCGCGCAGTAAAGGCATAGACCTGCCGTGAGACGGCGAGCACGTTCAGAAGGGGTAAGTCGGGAGGTGTTGACTTGCATCGGCTCTGGTACTGGGGAACCCATGCCGGGCGTAACAGGCTGGTGGGCGGCTTCGGTGGCGTGGCATGCGGACAGACGCTGGGAAATTCGGTTGGCCCTTTGCATGAAGCTTTCTAGTCCCACGGAGTCATCATAGATAGCCATTTGAGCTTGTAAACGGGGATTCAATCCGTGCCGGTAAGCGCTAAGTAGAGCCACCTCATTCCACCCGCTAGTCGCCGCCAGCGTTCTGAACCGCAGTGTGTAGTCATCCAGGGAAGATATGCCTTGGCGCAGCCGCAGTAACTGTTCGGGCACTGATAGCACTCCTGCTGTGTGACCAAAGACTTCTTTGAAATGGTTAGTGAAGGCATCATAGGAATTAATTATGGCACTTTTAGCGTTCCATATGGCCTTAGCCCACAACAGCACTCTTCCGTTAAGAAGTGAGATCAGGAATGCTACCTTAGTGCGTTCGGAGGAAAACTTCTGCGGCTGCATCTCGATGAACAAGGCCAGTTGCAGGAGGAAGCCGCCACACTCAGCTGTCTCACCCGCGTAGGAAGCAGGCATGGCCATGGGACTTACAGAGGCAGATTGGGGGTTTGCCGGAGGAAGCAGAGAAGCCCGGAGGGCGTTTACCAGCTCCTCCAGGACTTCTGCGGGTGTGGGAGGTCGAGGATCCATGGAGGTATTTGTTATGGTCCGGTCTTCTGTCACAAAGCAAGGCCAGACACAACAGGTAAGTGCAAATCAGGATGGTTTATTGACTGGGTAAGGGGATGACTGGAATAGATGTGTTCAAGGCAGGTGAGTGTCAACACAGTGAATGGTTCCAGGGTGCTTATCTGAGTTCTGATGGTGAGGATCGGATGCCGGTTACGTGTTACGTTGGGGAACAGTTTCCAAGGAGTCGTTGGAAGATCGCGGGAGGAACAGCAGGTAATTTGTTCTATGTTCTAGGGCAGAGAGAGTCCAGAGAAGTTCGTAGGAGTGAACGGTAGACCGGACAGTGAGTGACTGTGCTGTGTGTGTAT
>NW_015555808.1:1631246-1638410 GCF_001515605.1 Sinocyclocheilus anshuiensis
TGTCACAAAGCAAGGCCAGACACAACAGGTAAGTGCAAATCAGGATGGTTTATTGACTGGGTAAGGGGATGACTGGAATAGGTGTGTTAAAGGCAGGTGAGTGTCAACACAGTGAATGGTTCCAGGGTGCTTATCTGAGTTCTGATGGTGAGGATCGGATGCCGGTTACGTTGGAGATCGTGGAACAGTTTCCAAGGAGTCGTTGGAAGATCGCGGGAGGAACAGCAGGTAATTTGTTCTAGGAGAATTTGGCAGAGAGAGTCCAGAGCAGTTCGTAGGAGTGAACGGTAGACCGGACAGTGAGTGACTGTGCTGTGTGTGTATTTGTAGTGTGGCTTGATTGGTGACAGCAGGTGCGGGTGATCAGAACTCAGGTGACTGTGATCGGGTAATTATCCTGGATGGTGACTGAAGTGACTGTGATGAATCCCTGACAACGCGAGGCCAAGCTCAGAGGCCGGTGCAAAAATTAGATATGAGACATCCAAACCGTGTGTGCTTTTGCCTTCATCTGAGGCATTGGATTCCCAATCACAGGGCCAATAAAAGCATTTCCACTGTGCTTATGTAAAATAAAGCTGTGTTTTTAAGAATTATGTGCAAATATGTGTTTGCTGATTAACAGGCTGTAGAGATAAAATATTTAGCTAATAATAACACATTTTCACAGCAGAGCTGACTGACTCATCTGTTACATACATTACAGGGTTTTTATCACTAAATAAATGACAAATTTCTCACTTCAGTTGGTCAACAATAATAAAACAGATTTTCACTGCTTGTTGGGTCTGTTATTAGTGCTAATCAAATATTTGAGGAGTCTACTAAAACAAACAACCTTACACACAGGAATTTCTTAGAAACTGAACACTAATGCTTCTATGGTGTGAATGTCATAATGTTTCATACAGGTTATATACATTTATGTATGTATATACAGTATGTATGTATGTATGTATTTTTTAAGCAACAAACCACCAGCTTAAAAGTCATTTTTTTGTTCAATGTGACACTGACAATATATCCATTGGTGGGACAGTATTTTGCACGTCACCCCTTATTTTTATCCAGTTATATTTTAACAGTTATATTTTGTTTTATTAAGTTATAGGCTAAAACCTGAAACTCTTTACCCTAAAAATAAATATAAAAAACAACAACAGCTAAACTGTAGTGTGATAAAAACTAGAATGATACAATACAACTGTATGGACAAAATAATAAGTTATACACTTTTACTGAATACAGTATAATACTTATAAAATTTTACATATGGTTAGTTAATCTCTTAAACACTACCGGGAAGTGTCCTGTGATGTAACATGCTTTTCTCTCGAAAAACAGAATTTTGTTGTTTAAAACAATCTTTTTTTTTTAACTATCATGCATTCAGCTTTAATTTATTTTTTTTAAATATATTTTTATTCAGTAAGGATGCATTAAATTGATCAAAAGTGAGAATAAAGACATTTATAATGTTTAAAAAGATTTCTATTTCAAATAAATGCTGTTAAAAATGATTAAATACATGCAGGCTTGGTGAGCATAGGATACTTTTTTCATAAACATTACAAAACTGTACAGAATCCAAACTTTTGAACAGTAGTGTGTATAAATACACATTTAACTAAATCTGAACCTAAAATATTGATGCAGCCTAAAAAAAAAAAGCCAAAATCCAAAAGCATAAAGACCTCAACTATTACATAAATTTTTATATCCAATGAAACTAACTGATATCACAGGCAATAACTAGGGCTGCATAAAATGGTTATGATCTACGATACGTGTGCAGTTCTTCTGGATTCACTCATAGAGCATCAGTTGGGTCAAGACGATGAGTGCAAGGCACACAAGATGCGAATATTCATCAGACTCTTATGTAAATCTCCTGTGAAAGTCAGGCATGTTCAACAGCCAGAGGATTACTAAGGTCACGTGGCCACAAGCCCACATGCTCTCTGATGACAGGCACCCTCTGGGGAAGAACATGTGCTGATGGAGATGGCCTGTTCCATTCAGCAGAGATGGGGGACAAACCATCTTCCCACACAGACACCCATAAAGCACCTCTTTCCCACTCATCACCTCTTAAATAGGATCTCAATTGTTTCTTCTAGGCTGAAAATAGATAAAACTGGAGAGCAAATGGAGACTGTTTTTTCTCCTGAGAAAAAAGACTGAAATGTGGCAATCTCAACATCTAAAATGTGCTCAGATTTGCCAAGATCTGAACTCAAACATTTCTCAGCAAATTCTTCCAAGTCCACGCTATCCATATTTATGTTAAAGCTCTATGCACTTACTGTATGTCAACACTTGTCTCATTTGTGTCTATCATTTTATCATTTAAAATTAGTATTGACAGCTAGATATGGCATATAGGCATAGGATACGTCTTTCACTTGTTTAATGCTAATCTTATTTCTTCAAATGCATAAATTCAGCCTTACTTCAAGATGGGAATATGAAAGATGAGTCACCCTGTTCTTCCAGATTCTCACATAAATGAATGGCAGGCTGAGTGAGAAGTCTTGGTTTTGTATCATGTCTTTGTTGTGGCATCTGGGTGTCAATTGAGTAGCACGTCCCTTCTGTTAGTAAAGCATTTCAGAAGAAAAAGCTACTGTGCAGTGCGTCGCTTTGATCCTGAGAACTAGACACTCAGCAGGCCACAAACGGAGCACAGAAGGTTATGAATGACTTTTTAACCAAATATACCAAACTACACCCATCCTAAAAAAATATTTGAAGAGAGATATGGCAAACATTTCTGCATCAGTAAGAATTGTAGACCCTAAATGTGTATTTGAAGACACCAAGCAATGACTTTCCTTCCAGTGTTGACATGTTTCTTTTGAATCAAGCCATTTGCATCATGAAAACACCACAGCCATGACAGCAAGTGACACATTGAATTAAACATGACATTTTAAAGTAGAAAGATAATATTATCTAGAAAAGTATTTTCATGTAAAACATATTCCAATAATTTTTGTTTTATCTACAACTTTAGAAAAAAAAAAACATTTTTTCGTGAACTGTTCAAAGGTTTCATGTTTGAAACACTATGTTCACCAAAGCTGCGTTTATTTGATCAAAAACAGAGTACTGTAATGTTGTGAAGTATTATTGCAAGTTAAATAACTGTTTTCTATATTAATATGAATGTAATTTATCCCTGTGATGGCAAAGCTGAATTTTCAGCATCATTTCTCCAGTCTTCAATGTCACATGATCCTTCAGAAATCATTCTAATATGCTGATTTGGTGATCAAGATACATTTCAATTCTGAAAACAGTTTTGCTGCTTCACATTTTTGTGCAAACCTTACCGTGATACTTTTTAAAGGATTCTTTGATTAGAAAGTTCAAAAGCCCTTTTTCTTTTTTACTTAGTATTATTGTAACACAAATGTAATTATTATCACTTTTGATCAATTTATGTTGAAAACAGTTGCGCTGCTTAATATTTTTGTGGAAACAGGGATGGAAACTTTCCCCCCAGGTTTCTTTGATGAAGTTTGAAAACCTCATTTATTTGAAATATTTTTGTATGATTATATACATTTAGGGTCACTTGCGATCAATTTAATGCATCCTTGCTGAATGAAAAATATTAATCTCTCTCTCTCTCTCTCTCTCTCTCTCTCTCTCAAAAAAAAAAACTCTTACTGATCCCAAACTTTTAAAAGGTAGTGTAGAGAGTCAAATGCTAACAAACATGGATTTTGTTGCTCCTTTTCCAATTCATGAGATGAACGAGAAACCGTAGAGTACAGTACCGTACAGTAGCTTTGACTGCAAGTGACATAGACAGACTTACAAAGGTCAACACCTATCTGATATCAAAGCAGAAAAATGTCTGTTGTCATAAAGGAGAGGAGATTATGGTGGCTCATCTCTGATCCCTGTGTACGCTTGGGATTTAGGGGCACCTTTTCCGATGATTCCCTGACCTTTTCTAAGAGCGAATGAAAAGAGCACAATGGATTAAGCGAAACTAAGAAAAAAATCTAGCAAAGCGGCTGTCAACTTTAATTACGAAAAAAGCCCTGAAAATGGTTGCATTTTCCACAAAAGTGCTTTGAGACCCTGGGTCTGAAAATTGTGAAAAATGTAATATTGTGCCCTGGGGCCTTGGCAAAGTCTCACTATTGTGTCTTGACTTTGGAAAAGTTAACAGCCTGTTCCTAGGTCAAATATATTCCTAGGTCCGTGCAGCAGGATCCTGCAGAGGCTGTTATCAAACTTCCTGAGGCTTAATGATATCACTCCATTGGGAGAGGAATTGATCGTCTGCGTCGTCCATGGGAGAGAGTCGCTGATTGCTTGATTCATCAATCATCTGACCCTGTCATCGATCAGATGGAACATTAAGGCAGCCAGCCGATGCACAATTTTGTCCCTTAAATGCCAAAAAGAATCAAAAGAGAGGTAAAATAATGTGGCTTGCACAGTATCATTCAACAAACAAGACCATGTTTTCAGGGAAACGCATTGACTGGTTGCTATCTGCAGTCTGCACAAACAACACAATGCTATCAGTATACTTGAAATTCCCTCCAAATTCAATAATAATAAAAAAAATGAATAGAAAACAAGATGAAGAAATACAGTATTCCTTTCCTCACCTCCCAAGTAATTTCCTTCAGGTAATGTTAGAGGAGAGGACCCATATATCTTTCTCATTTCCCTGAGGTACAAGGTGGCATGAGGTAATACATAGGAAAGAGAGCCATGAACTTAGCCCAGAGTAAAGTGATGCAGCTCACAAACAGGACTCCGGAGTCTCGGTTTGGTTGCATTTTAATTACAGCTGTGTGGCATTTTAAACTTGCCAATCATTGTTCAAATGCTAATTGTTGTGTAATTCCACCCAGTCATTGTGCATGCTAACATATTCCATTTCCCTTGTGGTTGCAGTTAAGTATTGTTCATGAGATGATTATCTTGCATTAACTAATCACTTCGGTAGAGCCCTTGACCTATACCAATATAATTAAATCTTTAACACTTATGGTGCCATAACTACAGTTCTGTCAGGACCACTATCGTCAAAATGATTGACACTTAGCATACAGTTTGGATGGGTGGTATGGTTCTGTTCTGGGCAAAAACTCCCTGCCGATCCATGCAGCCTGTCATGAATGAGCAGGGAGAGCAGTGATAACCCCCTAGGGTAAACAGAACATGACAAAGCAGATATCATTAATGTTCTTAATGATATTTAAGTCTTTATATATCATTTATTCAAGATAAAAAGGAGTCTGATTCAACGAGGAATATCAGAAAGCCAAGTCCTGACTGTGGCGAAAGGAGGAGTTGGGGATGGAGGAGGGCAATTTGCTCTGTATTCTTATAGGTAGATGTGGATCAGCTGAGAGTCAGCAGATGCAAGCTTGACTCACGTGACCTGCAAGAACTAACGCTATATGCTTGGTTTATGGTGGATATTCTGAGCTCCTCTATCAATAAAGAAATTAGTACTTCTATTCAGCAAGGATACATTAATTTGATCAAAAGTTACAGTAAAGACTTTAACATAGCAAAAGGTCTATGTGTTGTTCTTTATTCATCAAAGAAACAATGTTTGAGGTTTTCATAAAAACATTAACCAGAACAACTGTTTTAACAATGACACTAATAAGAAATGATTATTGAGCACCAAATCAGAATATTAGAATGATTTCTGAAGGATCATGCGACATTGAAGACTGGAGTAATGATGCTGAAAATTAAGCTTTGCATCACAGGAATAAATTACATTTTAAAATATATCCAAATAGAAAATAGATCTTTTAAATTGTAATAATATTTCACAATATTTCTGCCCCCCCCAATTTTCGAACAGTACCAAGTAAGTATTGGTCTTTCTTTAGGATTTCATTTAGCTTCTGGTTAGCCTGATACATAGCATAGCGCCACTTGTGCAACTGCCATTGGGAAAATGGGAATGCTAACTGATTCACCACAACAATATATCCCTGCTTAGCTTACCAGCCTGACCAAGCTATTGTTTAGCTGGTTGGCTAGCAAGACTTCCGGCCTGACCAGCTGATACTTGCCCAAAACTTCTCTAAAACCAGCAAACCACACCAGACTCTGAGGCCAAGTAAGAACAGTAAACCATCTTTAGTGTTACCATCACTGTGCCATGGTACCACCACAGTACTATTAAGGGTATCTTCTATCAACAACATGGAAAAAAAAGATACAGACAGTCAAAGAAAGAAAGACTCGTATTTATGCACCAAATAAGACTAGCACTACCAGCTCCAGAGGAATGTTAAGGGTGTATCCATGCTTTCTCGTGTTGAGCCAGCAATGCACAAAGATCAGAACAGAGTTATTGCTACTGTGATTTCTACCTCCACGTGTCAGTGTCAGCTACTTCAGCCCACCATGATGAGCTGATTGCTGAATGTGAGCACAGCGCATTACTTTATGAGATTAAATGCATTGCACAGGTCTGTGGCTCCTGCTCGCTCTCTTTCTATCCAGCCCCTAATCATCTAAAAAGCTTTTGCTTTGCTATCTCAAAAACCCTGCCTGAGAGAATATGCTACTATTTCTATACACAAAGCCTCACTGGCATTTAACGTAATACAATGTGAAACAACTAAAATCATAACATCAGCTACCATTTCCACTGATCTTTCATCTGTCTGAATGGGTGAAACTATCAGCTAATGAAACTAACAGATTTGATTGGAATCAATAATCTCAGGCAGTGGCGTAATGTTCTAATAAGCCACTTGAGGGGGAAATGGCAGTGCTCAAATTGATTTCAGTCCTTAATTCTCTCATGCGGAGCTTCAAACAGAGAGCCAAGTGAGGACAATTTGAAAATGAGGCAAGCTTCAGGATATGCTGGACTTGCCGTTTATGTCAGTACAGAAAACCAATACTCCAACTGCTTGAAAACATTCTCTGGTTTCACTGCACAATCATTTTTAATCAGTATTTTGTCTTGTTTTCCAGTAAAAATATCTAAACTATCCTTAAAACAAGATCAATTTACTTGAAAAGCAAAATGGTGTAAGATAATAAGACTTATACTCAAAGAACATAATCTTGTATTACATTTTTCTTACCCCACTGGCAAACAGTCTTTGTTTTCGTTAAAATTAAAAAAAAAATAAAAATAAAAAATGTAAAAAA
>NW_015555808.1:1639819-1646873 GCF_001515605.1 Sinocyclocheilus anshuiensis
GTAAAAAAAATTATATATATATATATATATATATATTCAAATCAAAGTGGTCTGATTAGCATGGTTAAAATAAAATGAAATAAAAAAAATACAAATATGACAAAACAACCTACTGATTTATCGTGCATTCCTGGAATCTACAGTGTGAAACACACAATACGACCTGTGTGGTCCGATTTTCAAAAGAATTAGTATTTTGAGCAGGATTTTTCAAGTGAATCAAAAACACTTAGGAATCATTATGATAAGTTACTAAATTAATAAGACCCATTTACTAAACAACAAATTATTTAATATCCAACTTGAAATTAATCAACAATTGTTACTGTGTTTTGTGAACTTGTGGCATATAAGACTTTAAGATTATTTTTGTTTTGTGAATTTATGGCATGTAAGACTATAAGATTGTTTTTCTAATATTTCACAAAAGTACAAAAAAAATCATATTAACAGTATTATTCAAATTAAAATGGCGCGCCAATCAATAAATTCTGATTACAAAGTTGCCTGTGATAAAAAATATATATATTTTTTTAAATAACTATTAAAAAAAAATTATTAAAAAGTTATATTAACAAGTAAAATCTGCTTTTCTAAAGAAAATGCAAAACAAACAAACAAAAAGAACTTCCTTTTAAGCAAAACTGTACCATGAATTCATATACATATGAACTACTATATTATCATTTTCCCCCCTTGTTTAGGGCATAGGGGGTGAGTTACAATCTCACAAGGTAGCTGTATTTTTATACAAAGTACTTTTAACTGAAATTCTGCACCTATTACTTTTTATAGCTGGTTCCCACCGATAGTCCAGATGGTGAGGAACGCATCACCAAAACCAAAACTGACAATCACAGTTGAACACACACACTTCCCCTCAATCAGTGTCATTTAAATAGCATTAGGGGGTTCGTCATTAGATGAGACTTCCTCTGCTGTGAATGATGTATTTCATTGGCAGGAAAATAGATGATAATCGCTCATGAGAAAAAAGTAACCTTAAAAATGTAAATCATCTCATGTGTCATTCCATTACAGTGGGGAAAACAGGAAAGAAGAACAGCGATCGATGCAATTCGGCATGATGCTCTATCAAGTAATATGAAATATATTGGCAAGTTAGCACATCTGTGGCTTTATAACGTCAGCCAACTCTGTTGAAATCTATAGGAAGCGGCAGCTGAGAGAGGACAGGAAGAGTAGGCCAGCACTGTGCCCAGCACAATTAATTACTGTCAGACATGCATGAAACACGTCTCCGATGCATGACCTTGACTGGACCACAGCTGCGCACAGCTAGTTAGTCCTCTAAATGCACAAGAGCACGTCCAAGGCTTCAAGCAACGGCAAAGTGCACATGTATACCTAGATCTGAAGCCCTCACGAGAGCCACATGAAACAACAGCCCTTAATCAAAAGGGTTTTCATCAAAAGCTGTTTTTGAATGCTTGTCTGATCTGGTGGAATCGCGTTCTCATTAATCATATAACATAAAGCCCAGACGACTGGAGGTCACGCTCCCCAGCGGAGGGCTGAGTGTACATTAACAACAGAGCTCATTAGGAATGCAAACGCTGAGTAAAACAAGATCCGGGGGAAAATAACCAGTGGGGGGTGATAAATATGCCTCCCCATCACAATTGACTCAGCGTTTAAAAGTAATCATTAGGGTCAGATTATGTAAAAGAAATGGTTCCATTTTTAAGGGAAAAAAAATATATTAATGACTTTAAGTTCCATTAGCAATTATCGAACAAATGTTCTGAAAAATCCCTTACATCACCACTGTATCTACTATTAGTCAACATTAAAATTGTAGCCAATACTGCTAAAATGTTTACGGGCAGATAAAAAATTCTGCACCAAAAAAAACATTAATCATTGTAATTTACGCATCACAACAATATACAGTATGAAAAATTAATACTAAAAATGTAATTAACATTATTCAAAATATAATTAAAATTATTCTTTGAGAAAATATCATTTTTGAGATTCAATTTAAATTATTACATTATTAAATTATGAGTTATTATAGATTACCTTTGATGACGATGATGCACGATTAAGTATCTAATATTGACCAATATGAGAAATAGCCAATTAAATATCTAATACACAAGAAAATATCTAATGTTGACCAATATGATAAAAATTCCAATAATATTAATATTGTAGTGATTTATTGCGCATCCTTAGAATCTAGTGTGAAACATACAACACAACCAGAGTCTTATGAGCAGTTTCTTTTCAGTGAATCAAAAACACGAATTATCCCGATAAGTTACAGAATTTATCAGACTCACGTAAAGAACCATAAATTATTAATTCCATTTTCAACTTGAAATAAATCAACCAATGTTACTTTGTTTTTCAAATATTCTACAAAAGTACTAAAAGAATCATATACAGTATTAATAGAATCAAAATACATCCACAATCAATACATTCTGATTACTAGGGCTGGGTTTTGACACAAATTTCAAGATTCAATTCGATTCGATTCTCATTCACAAACTTGCAATTCGATTCGATTCAATATCGATTATTTTGGATACATATCAGGTACAGTACATACCAAATTTTCTCAAGGAAAAAAAAAATCTCTCAACTAATGCTGTAAAATATACATGAGAGCCAGTTGGTACTACATTGCTATAATATTGAAGCTTAAAACTGACTGATTTGTAGACTAATATACAACTGCTAAAATTACACTTAATGAAGTTTTTAAAATAATAAAGTTACAATTAGCTACATAATAATACTTCTACTTCAATTCGTTTTTTGAAATATAAACATTTAAATGGTGGCTGTCAAAAACTTGATGGATTTATTCAAACATAAATGAAATATTGAAGAACAGTAAAAATTATAATGAATATGTTATATGGTGCATATATTTAGCAAAATGCCCCTCTCTACAGTTTTTTTTTCTAGCTGACTAATGAGTTTATGGTCACCAAATATGTTTTTCTGAGGTAAATGTGACATTACGTGACATTGTTTACAAGCAGTTATATTGACGTCTTTGCGTGGCTGAAACACTAATTGAGAGATTACATGAGACAGGATAAGGGTTGTAAAGTTGTACTCTTTCTTTTAACTTACCTTCGGATGTTTAGTCATGATTATTTTGTGCCGAAACTGGTATTAATGTGGAGGAGATGATCAGTTCACATGCACCTCGCGCTGCCGCTTTTACTGAACTGAGGCGCGCCGCGCTACAGCGATCTGTCACTCCACATTAAACAGCGCCAAAACGGCATTTATTGTTTAAATACTGCAATACAATGGATAGAATTTGAAATCTGAGACTTTGTTTCATATTAAAAGTACCAAGGCACAATGCTTATTGCGATATATTGGATGGGAGGTGCCCTTCAATGTTCCATCCATTAACTGAAAACAGGCTAGACTAATCGATTCTTGGGATTTAAAAATCGATATTTCATAAAATGAGAATCGATTAAAATCGAGATATCGATATTTTTTACCCAGCCCTACTTATTACGATTCAACTTAAATTTCTGTCCAAATAACCATGTTTCAAGCAGACAAATTCATATTGAGGTAGATAGATAAAGTCAAAAGCTACAGACCAGCAATCCACTTTCCTTCCTCTTTCTCTCTCTGACATTTTAGTTAATTGTTCGCTTTGACTATCTTTCTCCTCGCCCCATCCCCAGTCGGCCATCCGACCTGTGTGATAAATAAATAAAATGCATACAAATGATTTCCCGCTCATGAAAACAGACAACTAAATGGTTGATATATGGATTGGTAACTCTTTTATGAGGAGAATGGTGGGCTCAAAATTGAATTCCTGTATGATAAATAGCCTGCATTATCTCCCCTTTGCCCGAAGAAGCCACTGGAGCTACTTAAACAGAGTGGTGATGACACTGGAAAAATGCTCACAGATGGACACCCAGAAGGCTAAAAACATTAGCGTGGTCCAATCCATCAATAAAGCGCGCCCATCTCGGAAGGAAATTGGCCGCTCTTGGCTTATCTCCCGTCTTAAAAGCGTGGCATAGCAGAAGAATTAAGTGACCGATACCCCGTTGCAGCGTACTAAAGGGGCAGCGCAACTCCAGACTATCAGTCATTTACATCGGAGGGCATTAATAACAGTGACGGCCCTGCAAGAGGAAAAAGGGCCGCTGCAAACAGTTTGAACTTTCCATGTTTGATTTCTATCTCTGTTGAGTGAAACAGGAAACGAAGCTTATGGCACAAACAGAGAGAAGAACAAATATCACTCATATGTTGCGGATATTTACGAAAAGCATCGCTTTTACCTAGATAAACACCAAGCTAATGACTCTTCCAGATAATTACAGCTATTTGGGCCTTTTATAGAAAAAAAAAACACCCCCACAACTGAGTCTGGTTTCCATAACCCAAATACAGTCTAGGAAAGCAGCTAATGAGGTGTTTCAGACATAATGCTTGCACCGAGGTCATCAATTTTTCAAGTCATTTCTCGGATGTTGTTGGTTCACAGGCAAATGCTAATTTGCATGTTGAAACAGTCGGGATGGAAAAGAATATTTCACTTGACTCGTGATTTTCTAATAGTGATGCATGTACCTCTTCGAATCAGAAAGGAGCATAATAAAACATTATTAAAAACAACATTTTTACAACTATTTGGCCTAATTAGCTGGAAATTTATGTTTGAAAGTGTGGGAACATGAGTTTAGAAGCTGTAACAGTTTAACAGTTTTTTTCCTTTTTAATAAACTTTTTAATTTCACTAAAATAGCTCATTTAAATTTTTTATGGTGCAGCAAATGCATTTTATACACATATATATATGTATATGTGTGTGTGCGTGTGTGTGTTTAAAGAGGTTTAATAATTTTAGAAAAAAAGGAGCAAAAACAGAGCAGCTACTGTATAGCTTTAAAACTAACAATTGGCATTTGACCCTCAATAACAGCACTGATGGAAACAACTGTTAGAATCACCAAATATAAAAGTGCCACATTAAAATAGAGTAAAAATGATGCTGTTAATATTCAAATGAAAACTATTAAATAATAAATAAATAAAATATTAATTTGTCTAAAATGCAGAAGTTTCCTTTTTTATGAATTATATTGAGATAAATATCAGCCTCTAACAAAATGAATACCCAAGATATAATGTAAGATGTTTTTTTTTCATTTGACAAAATAATTATGCACTTAATTATATTATTTACAATTCAACAAAATACTATGACACACTATATATCTATATTTCATTTGCTTATGAAATTGAGACTACGAAACTGATTTTTTTATTAACATGCAAGTATGTTTACAACATATCATATGGAATCAATTCAATCAAGCTGCAGCATCTTTTAAAGGCATGTAATTACCGTAATAAAGAACTTTAGGGAATAGTAAACACTAATCAAAGGTTACATTCGATACCTGGCACACAGAGTTGTTAGATTTAAGACTGAAACAGACATTCAAGAGTCAAGCTTTGATTCTCTGTGTCAATTAAGGGAAAACATTTGTTGTGATTAAGCACAACCTTGAAATCCAAAGCAGAGCTCTTGTTAAATCATTGAAAACTGCAGGCGTTAACTTGACGATTTGCATTTAATAACCTCATCCTCTGAGGATGAGAACAAAATCCCCCAACTCCTGCAATCCAAATAAATGAAGATTGATATAATTTGAAAAAAAAAAAAAAAACCCTCTTCGTTTGATGGTGGACCTTAATCAGGGCCTGGTGCGTCTATCTGCCTGTCCAGTGTGACAGACTGGTTACACTTCAAATCATCTCGAAGATTGAGGTGGGAAATTGGGTCTTATTTCCCCATATGCTGAAAATAATCAGAGTAATTTCTCTCTGACGGCTGAAGCCACAATTGCATGATGAAAAGGGAGATGGATAATAAAAATCAAGCTATCCCATTCTTGTTCTGGAAAGGGCAGGCGTGCGAACACACGAGGCACTGATTACCTCCCTGTTGCATACGGTCTACTCGTGACCTTGGAGCACGTGACCTCCACATGAACAAAACTAAAGAATATTTAATAGCAAGTTTAGTGAAGATCATGAATACTATAATTACTATTCTGCTTCTGAAATGCAATAATAGCATACTGCTAACTAGGGATGCACCGATACCACTTTTTCCAGTACTCACCCGATACCGATACTTTTATTTTTGGTACTTGCCGATACCGAGTACCGATACCAATATTTTTATTGCATTTGTAAATTATCGGGCCCGATACCGATACCAGTATACCAGACTTATGCAAATGTGTTACCTCGTTACGTGTAGCCATCACAGAAATGGGATTCGAATTACTAACAACTCGTTTAGGCTGTACAGAGTTGTTTTGGGAGACATTAATTTTATTTATCATGCACTTTCGGCTTTACAACTTTGCAGATCGTTTACATTCACATACAGCTACATTACACACTGCATGAAAGACAATATTGGAAAAAGCATATTAGGGGCACTTTAATCAAATCCCAATATGGACTACATTCTTGAATATTAAACCACAAAAAGACTATTTAAATATGAAGCATGCAGGTTCTGCCTGTCTTTACAAATGGATGGCACAGTTTCATCAACTAACTACACGCATAATGCTCAAGGTGTTTTTTAGCATCTGTCTTCTCACTATATGAGGGACATGATCACATGAACTTTGCATTTTACGGTTTCTTTGGAGAAAAAAATCATCGTCATATTATATACACAGAAACTCTTCACAACAACCTGTCAAAATAAAAGCTGTATTTAAAGTGATTGTATTTCTGTCACAATTTAAAGAAATTGTGACAGAAATACATTACTATTATTCAGTAGAATATACTTCTCAAAGTACTAAGAGTAATAATAATAATAATAATAATAATAATAATAAAATTATTAAAAATAATAATAATAATAATAATAATAATAATAATAATAATAATAATAATAATAATAATAATAATAATAATAATAAAATTATTAAACTTTTTTTGAGTTAACCTTTCCAATTTTTATATATTGTTTTTATTTTTAACTGTAAACCTC
>NW_015555808.1:1646975-1662434 GCF_001515605.1 Sinocyclocheilus anshuiensis
GCAGCTGCAAGTTCTTCACGGCAACCCGTCAAAATAAAAGTTTAGTTTAACGTTAAGAAACTGTCAGAATATATTACTATTTAGCAGTCTTAAGACTCAATGCTACTACTGCTAATAAATATTAATAAATCTTTATTTTTAAAGGAATAATCACATCGGTTTTCTTTTTAATTTTAACTGTAAACCTCTGTTGTGCAGCACTTTGTTGGCCCCAAAAAAAACAAACAAAAAAACACTGGAATCCAGAAAAATTCAACCAAGCCTGGAGTAATGATGCTGAAAATTAAGCTTTACAATTACAGGAATAAATTACATTTTAAAATATATTCGAATCAAATGAAAATAGTCATATTAAATTGTAATAATATTTCAAAATAATACTGTTTTTTTTACAATATTACTGTATTTTTGATTAAACAAAAATATAAAACACTTATTTTAAATTGTAATAATGCAATTCAATTCTTAATGTATTTTTGATCAAACAAATCTGATCAAATCTATGCATATAAAAAAATATTGAAGGTGTCTGAAATATAAAACACTTATTTTAAATTGTAATAATGCAATTCAATTCTTAATGTATTTTTGATCAAACAAATCTGATCAAATCTATGCATATAAAAAAATATTGATATGCGATTTATGACAGAATATAGTCCTACAACTGGTCGTTTATTTTTTCCTCACATGTCTCGCCTTTGGTAACAACGATTCACAACGGAAACATTTGAAGTGACATGGGAAAAAGACACGGAAAACTTCAGTGAACATCAGAAAAGCAGCGTGCACATTTCTTTTGAACTTTCTATTCATAAAAAAAAAAAAAAAATAAAAAAAATGTTTGTATTTATTTATTTCATATATATACAGTATATATATATTTTTTTTCTTGCCCCCCCCTGACTCAAGAGTCAAATGTAATCTGCATGATTCACGTGGGTCATGATTTTAGGCTATAAAAAAACAAAAAACAGAATTCCGGATTAATCCGGAAGAATCACATGCCTGAAGTAGAGATGGTCTCGCTTCAAAAAATCCCTCTCATTATATAAAAGAGTAAAATAATAATAAAATTAAGATGGATGGATGCTTCAACTCGATCGAAGGTGGTACTTGACCTGAAAAGTCTGAGAACCAATATCTTTTTCAGCCTGTCACCTTTCAGGCTTTCATTCCAGGTTGATGGTGCATCTTGTTTATTGTTTACCTGGCAGGGTCTGAGTGATCTATCTGGGAAGTGTTAAGGTTGCTGTGAGGTTCTGCGGACTGATCTGAGTTCAGAAGGTCTCTGGTGAAATATTATTACAATTTAAAATAACTTTTCTATTTTACTATATTTTTAAATGTAGCGAATTTATTCCTGTGGTTTATTGCAGTCTTTGGTGAGTCCTTCAGAAATCATTCTAATATGCTGATTTGGTGCTCAATAAATATTTATTATTATAAATGTTAAAAATATTTTTCTTCAAAAAATGTTGTGCTGTTTAATGTTTTGTGTAAATTGTGATTCTTTGATGAATAGAAAGTTTAAAAACAGCATTTATTTGAATATTTTAGAACATTATAAATGTCTTTACTGTCACTTTTGATCAACTTAACGCATCCTTACTTAATAAAAGTATTAATTTCTTAAAAAAAACAAAAAACTGCAAATTAAAAGATTTCTTATCAATCTGTTTTTGCAGTTTAGTTTCAGATTGGAGGACTGGAAAGGGAGCTTTGCACTGTGAATGACAGAAATTTTTTACATAGTTTCCAGCTGTCATTTAGAGAAAGACTGAAAAATTACGACAAAATTGCTGTTTTTTTTTTTTTTTCTCTAAAATGTCTGGAAGCGCTCCCTGCTGATAAAAAGTCTCGCACAGTCCCCCAGCGAGTCACTGTTCTAAATGCAACCTACATTCACGAGTCCTTGTGGTCTTTTAATCATGTACTCTAAATGCATGATAATTTTCCTCCATCAACAGTTTTCTGACAGTCTGACACCAGTCACGACCTATAAAATGCAGCAAACACTGGCGTCCATAGGCCGTCTAGTAATGAATGTGTCAGAAATTTTACCACTTAATTACCAGTCACGGAAGACCGGAGGATGTGCTATTGCCTGTGAACCTGTTTTTGGGCTGTTTAGCACAGACGTGTACAGATTGCAGAGCGAAACTCTAATGACAATTCACGAGGCGAATGGGATTGTGTCCAGCAAGGAAGGCTCAAGAGAACAGAAGACTACTCAACCCTATTTCACCCTGTATAAAATTATATATATAAATCTAAAAGTGGTCCCACCATTAAACCATCAAATGGTCAATGAACTGATAAAACCTTCAAGCAGCAACTGTGACCTTTCATTTCATAGGTCAATTAATTAAATAAATTAAACAGGAAGACAATATTGACCTGCTCCTGTCAAGCCTAGCAATGAGGGTCGCAAGGGCATTGGCCTCATTCTCATTTTCCGCTATTACTCACGTCCATGTGACATTGTCCAGGGTCAGCACATATTTCCCATAAGTGAAGACTCTATTAATGTCAAGCGCTAAAAATGATGATCGCTAATCTACAAGTGCATCCTTAAGAAAATGTTGAGTGATGCTACATTACACAATGACCGTTTAAGGTTTGTGGGCAGAATCCAAATGAAAAATGATGTCAATGGCATAGTTCACACAAAAATACAAATTCTGTCATTATTTACTTATCCTATGTCATTCCAAAACTGCGGCTTTCGTTCTTGTGTAGAGCACGTTGCCCATACAAAGAAAGTCTATGGAGTCCAATGTTGCTTGGACTCAATGTTCTTCAAAATATCATCTTTTGTGTTCATACAAGTTTGGATCAACATGAGGGTGAGTAAATGATGACAGAGTTTTTATGTTTGGATGAGCTATCCATTTATGTCAGCAAACATAACATTATTCAATTCATGCAGAGTATTTTTCCAAGTTCCACACTAGCCTACACTGCATTATATCAACTTATAGAAAAGAGAAATAGCAGCAAATTATGTTATACAGGGTAAACAAACACGGCATTGTACACATTCTCATCAAGCAAGCCAGAAACGTCTTGGATAATCACAAAATAGTCAGTGGTAGATTGTGTGTTAAAATCAACATTTTTTCCTCAAAAAAATATTTGCTTTTAGTGCTCAAATATATAGACTCTCTGACCATGGAGGCACCATGTGTGAATCAGAGCAGCTTTGCTGTGGGTCTGTGACATTCATTGATATAAAGCAAACATGCTGCACACAGAGACCTTGTGAACTCAGGTCAGTCCGCAGAACCTCACAGCAGCCTTAACACTTCCCAGATAGAACACTCAGACCCTGCCAGGTAAACAAGATGCACCATCAGCCTGGAATGAAAGCCTGAAAGGTGACAGGCTGCAAAATATTGGCAGATGTGTAAAAGTAATGGTTCTCAGGCTTTGTTAGAAATACTTAGCAGGTGCCCAGGTGCCCATAAATGTGCATCTAAGTCAAAGTCTATGAAATCACTTTGGACCCTACAACAAATATGAGCAACAGGGTTTGATGCCACACTCTAGGGCTTCGTTTTTAACAAATTATACATACATAATAATAAATTAGCATTTAACATGTAACATTTACAGAAGATCCTCTACTGGTGACAGATCAGTTTGAGTCATGCAAAAAACAATGACTTTGTAATCTACAGTAAGCCTAATTTACATAAAATGAGGCATGTTTGATCTTAAAATAATGACAATTTAAATACTAGTGCCTTGCTTAACTGGAATGCAGGTGGTTTGTAAATAACAGTGTGTTGTACTGAAAGTGGCAGAACTGTTTAGTGAATTCACCTCAAAAACCACCAAAGAGACTATCAACCTTCCACTGAAACATCTAATGCACAGTAGAGTACAATATTTTCTTTTAACTTACTAGTATAGTATTACAAAATGCCACACTGCATCAGAAGACTAAAATATGATGACACCTACAAATCATCACTCACAATGGCACACTCTGGAAACTATGACTGCTTTCTGCAAAGGCTACTATTTATTTTCTTCCTGCTCAGTAATATTCTCAGAAGTGAGGTAAAACACCCAAAGTATCATGGGAAATTCATTATTCTCTCTCACAAACTCTTAAAGCCTGAGAAGGTGATGTATGTAATATACATACATCACCTTCTCATACTATGTATGTCCATTTTTCAGCTCAGTAGCGACAGCTGTCACCTCAACAAACTGGGACAGAATGACAGTGCGACACTGATGTGTGGCAACCCTGTGACTATCCACCCCTGCATTCACCGCTAGAGTCATGTCTTCTACTTCACACAACACACCAGTATAACTGTCACTCTAGCTGAATCTCCCCACCAACCAGAAAAATAAAAGTGATATGCAATAACCAAAAAAAATCTACATTTTAAAGCATCAAAGTGTCTATGCAAACCATACCATCTCTGATCCAGCAATGGGTACAAGGTACGCTAGTGCACTAGTGCACTATCAAATAAAAATAATATATAAAGGAATCTATTCATTATATATTGTTTCAACTGGGAAATTAAGTGTTGTTCCAGCATGGTCCATAAAACTAAAATTATTATGATAGAATGATAGACAGACAGACAGACATATAGATAGACAGATAGATAGATAGATAGATAGATAGATAATAGATAGATATGGGACAGAATGACAGTGCGACACTGATGTGTGGCAACCCTGTGACTATCCACCCCTGCATTCACCGCTAGAGTCATGTCTTCTACTTCACACAACACACCAGTATAACTGTCACTCTAGCTGAATCTCCCCACCAACCAGAAAAATAAAAGTGATATGCAATAACCAAAAAAAATCTACATTTTAAAGCATCAAAGTGTCTATGCAAACCATACCATCTCTGATCCAGCAATGGGTACAAGGTACGCTAGTGCACTAGTGCACTATCAAATAAAAATAATATATAAAGGAATCTATTCATTATATATTGTTTCAACTGGGAAATTAAGTGTTGTTCCAGCATGGTCCATAAAACTAAAATTATTATGATAGAATGATAGACAGACAGACAGACATATAGATAGACAGATAGATAGATAGATAGATAGATAGATAGATAGATAGATAGAATAGATACTATAGATAAAGACAGACAGAACGAAAGACAGAATGACAAACAGATAGAACGATAGAAAGATCATTAGAATGACAACAGACAGATACAGCAATAGAATTGGTACATGGATACGACAATAGACAGTAATATAAATGCAAGCAGTAATTCTGGGGCAAGCAGCAAGCACAGCATGTACAGCCAGCATAACAATCACAGCAAACTCATCAAAGCACATCACACCGAACAGTCAAAAGCTCCACAATGTGCATCTCAAAAGCACAAAACACACTTAAGATTTTGTATATAAAATCTGGATTCTAACTAGGGCTGGACCAGAATATTCGAATATTCGTTCGGTGGGTTGGCATTCAATTTTCAATTCTGAGGTTCGAATATTATTATTTATTTTTTTCTCTCGAACACCTGGCATCCTCCTCGAAACAGTTCTCATTCGCGCATGAATATGAATTGCCCATGAGTGAACGTCATGAACATCATGATTCAGTTCATCTGGAAGAGAAGACAAAAATGCCAAAGACCTCATCTGTGTGGGAGCACTTTAAATTGAGTGAGGACAAGACAAAGGCAGTGTGTCAAATATGCGATTTGAAACTGGCCTACCACAACAGCACATCAAGTTTGAAAAATCACCTGAGTTCTGTAAGTAGTACGCCTATAGTATATTGTTGGTGTAAAAAAATGAGCTGCTTTTATCCGCCATGTTAATCAGTAATTTTACACATGATAAAAACGTGCACTTAATTTGCTTGGAAAATACTTGTGAATACGGCAGTCATAAAAAAACGTACAGTAGCCCAGCCTAATAATAATTTGTCTATATTAAAAGTATTGCTCTTAACAGACCTGTGTCTTTTGTATCACTAGTGCAGTGTCCGTTCTCAGAGAATATAAGCCCTGCCCGTGTGAGGTGCCGCTTCCGGCTCGCGCTTTTCTGTAGTTTATTAAAAGTTTATTAATTCTGAACGTGTCGCGTGTCCATATTGCACCAAAATGCGACACTGCACTCCCTTGGGTCCGCAGCAACACACACACGCGTGAAGTCGATTGGATGAATGGTTCTCGACATAATTAAAATGCAAACAGACAGACAGACACACAGAGATTCCTGCCTTTATTACACCATGTCTACCCCGGACGTGACAGTTGTCGTGTCGCGCCGCAACAGCTAAAGTCTGTCTACACTGGACACGACAAAGCGACCGTTGAAAATCATTTGAAATTTGTGTCAGTACATCATAAATAGAACGCAGCAGCAGTTTACTGTCGGGAATTTGCCGCGCCACGCCGCGCCGCATCCAGTGAAGACAGCATAATAGGTTCTATTGTATTTTGTCGCGGCGCGGCATCCGGTGTAGACACGTGTTGAGAGAAGAATATGTTCAGCCCCCTCCCTCCGAAGCTTCGAATATTCTGTGTTGATTACTACCGAAGCTCAAAAAATGGTATTCGGACCAGCCCTAATTCTAACCCATGACCTGGAAGGTTCTGGGGCTGTGGCTCAGCAGAGTGCACCATTCAGTTGGTGCGCATTCATCAGGCTGCTGAGGAGAGCTTTCAGTGTGAGAATGATCACATAAAAGCATTACTTAGCATGTTGACCAGATTAGTATGCTAAGCTACTTTATTATACTAACATATTTTACAGTTAATCTAATTGCTGAAGAGTCACATTACGTAGAATGGCAACTGATTAGCATGTTAACAAATTACCATGCTAAGCTAAATAGCATAAATCAGCAAGGCATGGCCAACTTTGGAGAGGTATTTCTCGGGATCGGTAGGAATGATCAAAAATCTGTTCAATCATTTCTATGCAGCTTGGTCCAAAGGTCATCTGATCAGATTTTGAACAAAATTAGACAAAATCTGTAGGAGTAGTAGCGTAAAAACAGTTTTTCATTTACTTCAAAATGGCGGACAAACTAAATGTTGGAAAATAAAAAATGAGATGTCATCAGACTCGGCATAAGCCAAGGAATGTGCTGACACAGAAAAATCTAAATTTGGACAATGCTTTCAAAAGTTATAAGCATTTTTTGCTAAAATCCTTATATCTCTGGAACAATAGGTGGCACTGTCTTCAAATTTCTCAGGTACCTTCAGTATACATGATGTCGATCCCTGCCAATTTTTGTGCTGATACGTCAAATTGTTCAAACGATATTGCAATTAATGACATATTTCAAAATGGCGGACAGGCAGTTCATCTGGCAAAATCGGTATCCTTGGATTCTGCATGACCCAAGGAATCCATAGACGCCATAGACAAATCATGATTCTCTGAGTAACTTTTCAAAAGTTATAAGCAAAAATGTCAATTTTTGGTATCTCATGGACCTGGACCTGTATGTGGTGCTGTTCCCAACTTTGGCATGGACCCTCCAGTCATGGTGCTGATGAAGTGTATGAAGTTTCATTTCAATTGATTAAAGTTTGGCCAGGATACAGCCTCTGATCCAATTTTGGGTCAACATTGTTAAGTTCGCAACACCATAACTTTTGAACAAAGATGAATATCAAAATTCATAGTCATTTCTACACGGCTTGGTCCGAAGATCATCTGAACCAATTTTAATTTGACAAATTTGACAAATTTTGAAGGAGGAGTAGCGAAAAAACGGAATACTGTACTTTTAAAAATGGCTGCTACTGTAATGGGAAAAGTCTTAATGTAAGCTATTGAATGTGATCAGCATGAGAAGAGTAATCAGGTGTACAAAATATCCTTTTTTCCTAGAACAAAGGGTTCAAACATTATAACTGTTTGAAAAGTGAATTTTTGAGCTGGTGGTGGCGCTATAGAGTTGGTCCTAGGGGCCCCAAAGTTGGTCAGTTAACTATTCATGGTCATCACTACAAGTGTGCCAAATTTCATCATTTTCCTACAAACGGTTCATAGGGCTGCCATTGACTCCCATTGGTGAAATATAATAAGAAGGATGAAACTTTTGGACAGGTTTAATACACCGCTAGTGAAGTTCTAGGCTATTAGCAAGTTGAGATCTCAATTTAGCTAGACTGGCTGTAGCGTATAATGGGCAGAAATTAATTAACGAGTGGTGGCTGAAGTTGCTGGGTTCAGTCACAGAGCATGGTGCCGCGTAAGGTGCTGAGCTGGCTAATGAGACGTGGAGGCAGCCAGCTCAGCACCTTACGCGGCACCATGCTCTGTGACTGAACCCAGCAACTTCAGCCACCACTCGTTAATTAATTTCTGCCCATTATACACCTCTCTAGCTCTCGTTTCTGGGGTATGTGCATGCACATGAGTGCGTGTGTGTGTGTGTGTGTGTGTGTGTGTGTGTATATTTAGATTTTTCTCCCTCGGTCTCTCTTTCTCACACATACGCTCAACAAAATGCTTGTGTGGTTTATCGGTGATTATAAAGGCTTATGTTGTTCCTTTTGACACCTGAGGGGAAATGAGGGGAATTATTTCTGTATATATGCAAAGAAATGCAAATGTGCAAACATACATTTAAGACACATAAATCAGAAAATCCACACTACAAGAAAACATGAAATAATTCAGGAGTTGTTAAATATTATTATCACAAAAACATCAAGAAAGTATATTATACAGCAGTGGCGTTCCGTCCATATAAGCTGCGAATGCTCCCCATACCCAGGCCATTTGAGAAAATAAGTTCATGGGATAATTTATATAAACATGATTATAAGTTGATCCCTTGTCATTTGAAATGTAACTTAAAGTGTAAAGAGTTAGGAATAAGTACGTAAAATGATTTTTTTTCCAAACGGCAGTAATTTTCTGTAAATCTATGTCAGTTATGGTTACTAATGCACGAGGTAAGCTGTTCGCGAAGTGCTCGCCCAAGCGGAAAAATGCGCTGTTGCTGCCAGATCTCGATTGCCAAAAATTACATTGTGTTTGATGCAAAACCAACTTAACTAAATAAAAAAAACACTAACTGTATATTTTTATTTTCTCAAGAAAAGCAAATTTTAAACATCCACTGAATAACTTACATTTTTGGTCATAGACAACGTATGTTGAAGATATACATTATTGTCAACGTTATTGCCTAAGCCAGTGGTTCTCAAACCTGTCCTGGAGTACCCCCAGCCCTGCACATTTTGTATGTCTTCCTCATCTATCACACCTGATTCAACTCATCAGCTCATTAGTGGAGACTGCAAGACCTGAAGTGGGTGTGTCAGATATAGGGAGACATACAAAATGTGCAGTGCTGGGGGTACTTCATGGAGAGGTTTGAGAACCACTGGCCTAAGCGGTAAATTAAAAAAAAAATGTTTATAAAAACGTGGGCTATAAAATTTTTTAATAATAACAAACATCATATTGTTTTGCGTATGCTCGTGTCGCTTACAGTTGAAGTCCTTCTCTGATTTTATTATTGTTTGCAAGGTTGCAACATTACTTTGCAATATTTAAAATATTTTTGGGTATTTTGCATGGTCTGTTATTGGAATAGTGTCACCCAGGTGGGAGTTTTAACTCCTATTCACTGTGAATAAAAAAATTATTTAGCTGATGCAGAGAGACATATAGACCGGGGGAATCCCCCCATCTCCCCTGATTACGTATCATAACGTAACTACGTGTAAACGTTGTTTGGCGGTTTTTACTTGGAAAACCAGCGATATTTTTCTTGCATTCGAATTACAATGGATAAACCTGAAACGAAGAAGAATTGGAGATGAATTTCATTTGTAAATAAGGTAGGAAATTTGCATACTTTTAAATCGACACCTGCCATGGTGTTTCTTATTTGTCAAAAGTCACCGCTCACCACTGTTATACAGTGAGAATGCATTATGTTGATCATTACATTGACTTTTAAATTGTTGCAAAAATATGCCATTTCAAATAAATGCTTAAATTCTATTCATCAACAGGATCATGATTTCCATAAAAATATTAAGCTTTCAACACTGATGATAATATGATTATTAGATAATATTAGAACGATCATGTGACATTGAAGACTGGAGTAATGTCAGCTTGGTCATTACAGGAATTACATTTGAAAATCTATTAAAACAGAAAACAGTTACACAATATTTCACAATATTACAGTTTTTACTGTATTTTGATCAAATAAATGCAGCCTTGGTGAGCATATTAGATGACTTTCAAAAAAAAAAAAATTAAACATTTTCCTGACCCCAAATTTTATAGTTTACACGTATAATGTATGTTTTCATCTTCTCAAAACATCAAGAATAAATTACATTCCTTAAAGGGGTCATAGGATGCCCATTTTCCACAAGTTGATATGATTCTTTAGGGTCTTAATGAAAAGTCTGTAACATTGACCATTTTAGATGTATCAAATTCTGTTTCTAATACACAGTCTTGCCTTTTATTGGCATGGGCAGTTTAACTTCCCGTCACTGGAGGATAAGTTCAATCCTAATAAATCTGAAAATGTAAAATGACACGGCACGACGTTTTTTAACTATAAAATGAAAAAGGCTGTTTCTTTGAAATCCTCACTCTACAGAATATTTCTCAGGGGGCGACAGACAAGCATCATAAGCACTAGGAAATCCATCATTCCTGACCACTTCCCCCAGTCCCACAAGGTCACTCCGTTGAAACAGACAGTCTGACTCTGGCTCTGTCACCTCCAATGCAATCAGAACCTCCCCACAGCGGCGCACGGCTCATAGATTTCAAGGAAATTATATTTATGAGTCGCAGACAGCAATCACTTTTCCACTGGGCACTACTGACACCCAGAACAATGCCACCAACACGCAGGCAGGCCAACTCACGATCATCGTTTGTTTGAGATTTCTAACATGGGCCGTTTTGGGTATTGAGAAGAGACGTACCCAAACGACCTAACAAATGATGGAGGAATAAAAAATGGGTCAACAGCAAACAAACTTGGAAACGGTATATGTGTTTGTGTGTGTGTGTGTGTGTGTGTGTGTGTGTGTATGTTTGTTTATAGGGCTACTAATGTTAAATTACTCTTCCCAGCAGGGCTCGACAGTGCGAGCATTTCACTCGTATTCGTGACTAAAAATAGATGTTGCACGAACTGGAAAATGTATTTAGGTGTATGTGTGTGATAAAAAGTAGGCCATGTGGGTCATAAAAAGTTGTACATATCTTAAATGGTATAACAAAAGTCTTAATTTTAAGAAGTCTTTAATTGAGGCTGGGGAACAGAAATCGTGATACAGTCTAATGTGGTTATTTAACTTAACTTTTTTCAAATCAATTCAAAAATCAATGATTTAATGAAATAATTGTGCACATTTCCACACTTTGCACATTCTTCAGGCATATGGCTTCATAAAAGTTTGCAATAAATGAATGCCATGCATTTATGCCCAACAAATGCTTATGATCGACTGCTTATGACAATGTTTATGATTTTCATATTGTAATACGCTTTAGATGTGTAAGAGTGCATATTTTATCGCCATCATTTGTTTGAATGAACAGCTGGAAGCAGTAAAGACATTTCAAAATAAGAGTCCTGGTGTTTTATTGTGTTTGTTTATAATTAAAAGTGTGTGTCTGTGTGTGTGTGTGTGTGTGTGTGTGTGTGTGTTTGTAAATATATACACATATAAAGAGATCAATGCTATCATAGAGGCAATCATTTACGCAATCAGCAGAAGCGAGCGACTCTGCTGTGAGATTAGTCTTGACTGGATTTTCTTAATGTTTTAATTCTAAGCACACCTCCTACCAAGCGTAGCGGCAGTCATGACGGCTGAACAATAAAAAACAAACTAATGTATGAGGAGTGAATCTCAATGTGGCAAACTAGCGAAGCTGTTGACACTAGTCGACCAACAAGGCCGTTTTGCTTAAAGCTGGTTGCCCAAAGAATTCTAGCTTGTTATGCTAGTTAATAATAAAAAAAGCCTGAACTCAACACAGCACATCAGCTTCCCTTGAGGATTGCAGGGATGTGTTTCCAATCATTGAGGCAAGTCAAAAACAATAACAATCAATTTGTCAGTTCCACTTTTCAAACCAAGCCCAATGACAGCAGATCAGCAAAACCTCATTTTAATTTAGTATGTCTAATACAGCTAATATATTCCATAAAGGCTTCTCTTCCTGTGCTCTAAGAATGTAATTACATTTCCACACTGTAATATGAAGCCATCGGCAATGGCCTGAGGCACATTAAAACATGTGATCTGCCAACGTGTGCCCTGGCTAACAATGCCTTCAGTCCTCACAACCTGCTTCCATCAAAACCACCTCATGTGGACAGCACACATCTGCTCCTCTCATTCTAATAGCCTTGATGGAACCCTATAGATACCTTTAAGAAATGAAGGAAATTACGCTGGATTCCAGAGCTCTATAGAGCCACTAACTGTGGCTATCTTCTCATAACAGCCAATAATGTCACCTAAATAGACTAAATTTGGACATATGAAAGAGACATACAGGTACTTTTGATTGACAAAGTATTCCAGATAAACAATACCATGGACAACAGTGTAAAGTTCAGTTAAAAATTGGGCAAAATTCAGAATTAGTGAAACTAATAATACATTTTCAATTTATGAGCTGGATGTTGACTTAAATTAGCCACATCCAAGACGTTGAATAGGAATCTGACAGGAATTAGAATCACAAAATTCCATAAGTATATATAATGATATAAATGAAATATTATATATTACAACACAATAATAAATAAAATAATAATTACAAACACCAATAAAAATATTTATCCATCCATCAATCCATTAATAAATCACATATGTAAAACATTACATATTATAAAATAATCTATCTATCTATCTATCTATCTATCTATATATAATTCTATTAATTAAATATTATATATACTGCGTCCTGTTCGCTTCAAATGCAATTCAAAATCCAAACACTGAATTGGTTAAAAGACCCTGGTTAAAAAAGAGCAGGTGCTCAAATAGCATTTGAAATAAAGAAGGATGGCTGTATAGTATGTGCTAGATATGGGCTTTGACCCTTCAGACCTGCAGATTCTCAGCTGACCAGAACAGATGTGGAACAGCCCACCCCATCAGTGAGAGCGCTTCTTCATCTGAGCCATGCCACAATGACAGATCACACGTCAGGACAGCCCTCGCAGGTCCTGCAGCAATGGAGCCGTCCTTGACCAGGCATGCTGTGGCGGTGTAAGAAAATCTCTTATCATGTTCCGATATGCAGAGGCACAGTCGTAATCAGGCTAAGTGCCATGCTGAGGCGTGAACCCTGCTAAAATGCCGTTCCAGGCACCCGTAAAACACTTTATGGAAAATAAAGACCAATCTCACTACTAAGTATCGATCGTAATTTATTGTAACATTTGCCGGCAGTCAGCAGAGAGATGTTAACCATAAGTTATCAAAGGGTGTGTGTGGCTGTTCTGCTTGGACTTGTTCGCATGTCTTGTAAAGCAGCTCGTGGCATTGTTGCCGTCTTCGGATTGGATTACATGTTACCTTCATATTACTGTTACAGATACATGCAATCAGTTTAAAGGAACAGTTCAACCAAAAATGAAAATTCTGACAATTTATTTATCCTCATATCGTTCCAAATGAGTATGACTTTCTTTCTTGGTGAAAAATGATGACAGGATTAAAGTTATGAAATTGAAATAGTTCTAAAGAACACTGGAAATGGATAGCAGTAGGCCTATGTATACATTGTAGGTAAAGGCAAACAAAGAAACGTAAACCTAGATTTCAGCTTGGTTAAATATTTATGATTCCTCTGGCATCAAAAAGCACTCATCCTAAAAGCTTTTCTTATAACAATATGTTCTCTGGAAACAGCCTTTTGGATTACAGGACTGCACGCTTTAAACAAGACAGTTAATACATTATCTTACAATCAATTTATAAAAACATACTGTGCCATATTTTGGATTTATGCATGAAATTGATCCAAAGTGACAGCAGACATTTATAATGTTACAGAAGTTTTCTAAAATCAATATTGTTTTGAACTTTTGAATTTTCTATCCATCATAGAATCCTAAAAAAAATGTATCATAGTTTCCACAAAAATATTAAGCAGTACAACGCTGAGAATAATAAGAAATGTTTCTTGAGCACCAACTCAGCATATTAGAATGATTTCTGAAAGAACATGTGACACTGAAGACTGGAGTAATGGTTCAGCTGTGTGTCACGGGAATAAATTACATGTTAAAATTAAAATAGAAAACAGTTATTAGGCAGGCTACTGATCAATTAACACATTTTGATCAGATTAATTACATATGCTGATTGAAGCAACAAATTAATCATAATTAATCGCATATAAATATTTGCAGAGAGAAACACCAAAATTAGAATTCAGAAGTCAATATATTGTTTATTTTTTCCAAATTGAACATAAGTCAAATGCTGTCCTACAGTCTATAGGAAAACCATTTTGCTATCAAGTCTGTCCAGAGTAGATTAGACCAGTGTTTCCCAACCTTTCTTTAGTCGCGGCACCCTTTGGAAATTTTAACAAATTTGTGGCTTATTATCAGAGGACACGTGAGCATAACGGTTAGCAGATCAATGAATGAGAGGGCAGCGTTACCAGTTGCCCATTTACCACACCTTGTTACAGCACAGTAGGGCTATTGCAAACAGAAACAATACTGTACTACATATATGTTTCCTGTCAGCTCCATTTTTGAGTGGACTTTGCTGTTCCGATGAGCATGAACGGTATATGAGTGGAGCACTCACATGGGCCGCGACTGAGCGGAGGACACACGCATAGAGCGGGATAATACGCAGAGCGTCACACCACGTGAAAGTGAATCCTGAGCGGTGGACTAATTTTCGGCAGCCGGAATTTCAGTGCATCTCTAATTATTGGCGACATCAGATATGGATATTATATAATAGCTGCTTTTTTGAACATTTTAGCTATTTAAAAATATTAAAAAAATATTTTTTTACAAGGCACCCCTGCTCTCGACAGACGGCACCCCGGTTGGGAAACACTGGATTAGACTAAAGGAATAGTTCAATCAAAATGAAAATTTGCTGAAAATTAACACCCTCAGGCCATCCAGTGTAGAAGTAGATAAGTTTGTTTACTCAATGGAACAGATTTGGAGAATTTTATCATTACATCACTTGCTCACTAATGGACCCTCTGTAGAGAATGGGTGCCATCAGAATGAAAGTCCAAACATCTGAAAAAACATCACAATAATCCACAAGAATTTCACATAACACCGTCCTGTGAAGCTATGTCTTGTGAAGCTAAACAAACAAACGAATAGGGATGGATATCGTTATGGTTTTAACGGTATTACTACTCTTACCGATACTGCTTATCGATTCGGTACTTTAACGGTATTCTTATCGGTACTTTTTGTTTT
>NW_015555808.1:1662493-1682590 GCF_001515605.1 Sinocyclocheilus anshuiensis
ACTGCATAGTTTTCAGTGTATGTATTGATAGATTAATGCTTATTAAAGCTATAACGTTATTCAGATTAAGAGCTGTGAGTGATTTTCTCTTTGCATTTTGATGGCCGAAGTGCCAGTCTGTCACTTTAAGACAATATATTGACACACATCGGATTTGCTATTTTGCGAATAGCAAAAATGCATTATAGACAAATGTTTGAAAAACAGCTGGCGACTCTGGTGAGATAGAATTTGCAAGATAATGTATATATAGCAACAAGGGACTGTTTATTATTAGATCAAAAACTATAGGCAACCGCATTAGGAGAAGATGTTCTAACAAAGTTTGCTGAAGCCCAGCCAAACCGCAAAAGATGATGGCTTCATTCCCAGATGCAAAGTGAGGTAACTTTACCGTAAAACGACTTTTGCAAAGTGGCTGGCAGCAGACCATCGGGTGTGGTGGTGAATAATTTGATGGTTTTTGAAGAATGACAGTAGCAACGACAAGCAAGCAGAGAATTGGTAGGCTGTCAGCCTAACAGACTAATTAATGGAACTGATTACACAGCTTGAATGTAACAGCATTCACAAATGTGTTCAAAGACTGACAGTAAAACATGCATTAAAGATGCAATGTATAATTTCTGTATAGCATTACCTTTAAAAAAACTGTTAATTAAATGCTGAAATTAATTCAACTGTCAATGATGATCAAAAGAGATTAATAAAAGTGCATCATCACGACAATTAAATGGCTTTGAATATTTTTTTAAATATTAGTTTTCACGTTTTTGTTAAAATGTTCATATATACTTCCAGTAAATTAATACATAACCTTTGGATATGTGGTTTAATTTTATATTTTATCACCAATTTAAATGTTATTTATTTAGTTTCAATAAATTAGACGCCATTTTATTCAGAGTAAAATTGACAGAAATTAATGAATATGACATGACGAATAAATATGACATGACAGCATAATATGAATATGTTTATTCATATAAGGCATAATATTATGACATTATTATACATTCTAAATAAACTATTCAGTGTTATTTTAATATTATTGAGATACTTTCATAGTTTTATTAATAATTTGAAAAAAGATTTATAGAAATTATAAGTAATTTTGTAGTGTTTTTGTCATTTTTATTAGTTTGTGTTGTTTTATGTCTATATAGTTTTTATTTATTTTTATTTTAGTTTTAGTTATTTAATACATCAAGATTGGAAATGTCACCTTATCAACTAGCTGAAAAAATAATTGTAGGTTTTTATATATTTTTATTTTTATATTAAATTTCAGTTAATATTTATTTTAAGTAATGAAAATATTTTTATGGTTTTAGTTTAAGTGTTAGTTACCCCTACAGTAACCCTCAGACTACTAAAAAAAAAAAAACTATCTATAAATTACTGCACCACACATAACTGAAATGTTTACGAACACCAAAGAAATCAATTAAAAAATAAATAAAATAAAATAATTATTAAAATCACAATTCAGATTTAAAGTCTGTTAGATGAGCCACTTGAAAGGAATTTTTTCTTTTGAGATTTTTCTGATCTAATGCCAAATATTTTTTTCTAAAACTATTTGTATTCTCAGCAACCTGTCCCGAAATAACCATTAATGTGATTTGTGCACTTTATTATGTGAATGGCTGGGTTGGAAAGGCTGTGCCAAGAACATAAAATGTAAATTCAAATCAAATAGCTTCAGAAAACAAAACCAGCCAAAAGGCATCATAATACACATAATGCATTTCTTGTACTGTTCTTGGTTTTGATGGGTCAAAAGGGCAACTATGAGGAGTCTGGATCCTCCGTATTCAGCTACCGGGCAACATTCCAACATTTATACCTATTGTTGCTAGGAGACATTCCCGCTAATGTTTACGGCTCGCCTCAATCAAATGGGAAGCTGGCAAATAGCGTGCAGCACAGCACAGGTATCATCACCATAACCTTTTGTGTTCTGAAATCTCACGACTATGAAAGAGGCATCCGGGGCGGGAAAATAAAGGTTAATTTAATGCCGACGGAAGGAGAGATGTCTGAAAAATTTCCTGCAGCAAAGACTTATTCCCACCGCATGTTTGAGGCACTTATGTTTATTGGTTTTGTTAAGCTGGGAATGATTTATAACATTTGAAAAGTCATTAAATCTTCCTGCCTTTTCAGATTTGGATTGTGGTGTGGAGAAGCCAATTCAATTCACTTGCCAAATATCAAGGACTTATTTTCCCTGAGAGGCAGCTCTTCAGTCACAGTCACAAAGCCAAAGAGCTTCAGTAGTTCGCTATGCTATTCTGTCTCTTGTCAATCTGGGATTCTTTATTGTCAATTTCATGAAAATATTAGCAAACAAACCGATCTGATTCAACAGGCCTACTTACATAACAAATCAATGGATTGCCACCAAGCACGATGCGAAAGGTTTCCAGTGACATGTGAATGTGAAATTGCTGTCACAATAGCAGCCAATCAGAACATATTTAATCTTGTTATATATGCAGCCTTCATGTAGCTCAAACAGTAGAGAATGGCGCTAGCATCGCGGAGGTATTGGGTTAGATTCCCAGAGAAAGCGAGAACTGATAATATGTGCACCTTGAATGTGAGTCGCTTAAATATGTCTTCCAAATGCATAAAAGTAAATGTAAATATTTTATGTTTAATATTCATGGAGTTAGATTAACAACTAATGAGACTGCACTGCAGTAACAAAAACCAAGCAATCAACAACATTTTGGTGATTTACATGAAAAAGATAACTTTGCCACATGTCGTTTAATTGTGCTGATGTGTAAGAGAGAAAGTTTGTTTTTAAAAAAGCATGTTAATTAGCCAGTTTAAATTCATGGTGTACAAAAACAATCCTTTTTACATGGTAGAGTTATGGCATCAATGCTTTGATGAGATATGTAAATATTTGGATTCATTATGCAAAAAGGCTTCCTAAACCATCTGTCAGTTTTGGGAAACCAAGGTCACGATGCAAAGGCATTGCACAGCAATTTAGAACAATATTCTGCCAATGCGATTGTTTTGTTTGGCAAAGGGTCTGTTCGAAGTGCTTTCCGTCTGTGCACTAGAAGTCTGTTTACTTCTAATTCAGAAAAAAAAAAACAATGAGAGTTGTCGCAGCACTTTTACATGCTAACGGACAAACTAAATGACATATAATATTCAGTATTAACCTCAAAAAAATGTTTTGTTTGGCAAATCACCTGCATTCAGGAGAGTAATTAATTTCAAGAGCACAAGCCTTTCTCCTGCATACAGCTGATTACGATGACGGAAAACAACAATTAAACCTTTGTCTTTGTGTTGTTCCAAGAGGAAAAATGACAGCAGACATTCATACCAGTTTGAAAACAAAACAATTATAGAAATGTGTAGCGCCAGGTGTAGAATATTTCAAGAGAGTTTAGAAATGACCTCAAGAACCACAGGTGTCTGTCAGTCTCTGGGCAATCTGTTATTCGGCAATCTAACGAGTAATTCTTTTTCTTTCTTTTTTTTTTATTTACACATTCTGTTTTTACTCCCAAGGTAACATGAGTTAACAATCAATCTTGGGTTTATTTGAGTAAACATACATTTGTGGCTGATAATGATTTGTTTCCTATGACAGTACAAGGTGCAGAAGAAAAGCAAAAACAAATAAGAAAACAATAAGATGGATGAACAACATGATCCAAACCTGATTTCATAAATGTATCTGAATTGACAAATGCAGACACTGATTAAAATCAAATCATAAATCTTGAATGCATAGAGCATCTCCTTCAGTAGTTTAATGGACATTAATTTAACATGTTACTCTACTACAATTAATTATTTAAAAAAAATAAATAATAATGCATAAAAATGAACACATTTAATCACACTCCCTGTCGCATGCAATTCTACAGGAGACTTGCCAAATCACACTAACTGAGAGCAGACAGCACAAAACGAATAAGGACAGATGGACAAACTCGACTGCAGAACAGATCGCTGTGGACTGTGATAGACTTCAATGATATGGAAATAAAACAAACAATATACTGACTTCTAAAGCCACTTTCTGTGATGTCAATTCAACTCTTCTGCCACAAAAAACTCATGCCCATGGATGGAACGAGACGCTGCGTCGAGATCGCTTTGGGAATGCCCCTGCGTGACCGCGTTCTGAAGCACGTGTGAAATCTAAGAAACCACAGTGCGGGCTTCCGAACGAACACTGAGAGAGAGCCGTGGATCTAGCGGGTGAGGACCGAGAAAAGGACGAGCCCGTCTCGGATCCCTCCGCTAACGCTGCTCCATTGGACTGATTTCACACGTGCTTCAGAACGTGGTCACGCAGAGGCGTTCCCAAAGCGATCTCGACGCAGTTCGAGTTCCTGAAGGGGAACTACATTTAAGGGATATTCGACTCAATTTTTAAAAAAACATTGATAAGTGTGATTAACTGCGATTAGTTTGAATAATCAGCATATCATGTAATTAATTCAATCAAAACATTTAGAAACAGAGCAAATAGTTTTACAATATTTATGACAATCCAGATTATAAAAAACACATTTTTGACTATCAACACTAAATGTTCTGCATATTGTAGCTTATTCTGGCCAAGAACTGCCCACTTAGACAGCCTTCTGACCAACATGTAAAATGACCAACTGTTGTTGATAAGGGTATGCAGGGGCAGATAAATCTGAAATCGATGCAGCCATAACAACAGACTGGCATGCAACAAAGTGGTAAAATATTCAAATAATGATGCTTCAGTTTCAACAAAAACTTAGATAACAAGGAAAATAGAGCAATTTTTGAGTGAATCACGTGGTCAGACCTTTCATGACAGCAACATCACCAGCAATCTGGTAACGTAAACAAATCTTTCCGACTGCCTGATAAAAAACTTGTGCATGCCTGATTCCCAGAAGTTCCCTTGTGGGCAGCCAATTGGAACGGGCAGATTTCACCAGCTGTATTCATCTTTGCGTACAATATGCATCAGATGGTCCATAGGGAGGCTGTCAAAGGCTGAAGCTAAGAGGACCACTTTGACAACAGATATCAAGTTTTCATCAGCCATAATAGAGTCAAACTATTTTACCAGATGTCCTTTCTATGAATGCATCTTTGAGCAATCACTATAAACACATCCCTTGAGTATACAATACTATTTTCTTTGCTTCCATGTCAAAATGCAGGCCAGTCTGTTGGACCACAGGCATTTATACTTGCCAGACACAAAAACCACCAGAGAGAAAACTCTTATAAATGCTTTAACTATGGATATTTTATCTGTGTTATAGCCTTAAACAATAAAAAAGGTCTGCTTGGTAATTTAGCAGAGCTGAGTGCATTAGCTCCATTTTCTACAGCCATTCCAACAGAAGAAAAGTTTAACAAAGTGCTATTGCGCTCTAACAAATGACTAGATTATTAATTCCCTAATAATTTAATCTGGAATTTTTTTCTTCATTTTTCTTCATAACTACCAATCAATTGTTCATGCCATCTTCTGTTGTAAAAACATACAATGGTTGGGGAAAATTGTGACAAATATAGAAATATCAACTCAGTATATCTTCTCACATAAGATCAAGTAGGAATATAATTGCTTTAATATATATATATATATATATATATATATATTTAATTTCTGTATTATTGCCACCTTTTATGCTACTGATTATATTAGCTTTCAGGAATAAATGTGATTAAAGCAAAAGTCTATGAAGGACCAACATTATCTGAAGTCCTTTTAAATGAAACATACACCCCTCAAAGTTTTGACATCAAACAGAACAAAACCCACCCTAATCCCAAACAATACAAAAATGCATTATAAGACAACAGCTGCTTATAAGTAACTTGGGAGTTTATGACATTAGCCTGCTAAAAATGACTCACTTATGACATCATCACGCTCAAAGACCGGCTTCTAGAGTAAGGTCTGATTAACAGACACCAGGTGGTGACATCACCCACTACGGCTGATTCTTCGGGATAATGACCTGTGTGATACATTAACCTACAAACATCCATTTGGATTAGTGTAGTCACGCTTGCCAGTTGTCATGTGATCTATCACGCACGCCTGATTCACCATGCCAGCTGGTAGGCAATGGTGAGACTGTCGCTGGCCACTATCCATTACAGAGTGATTCAAAAGGTGTCACAGAGATAGTCTGGGAAAAGTAAAATTACTCAGTTCTGTGAATTCTTACAAACACCAGACTGAAATCATCTTTTCAAATGGGACTAGATTAGAAAACATTCTGACGGTTAAAAAAACCCTCTCAAGCTCTAGCAGAAGCAATAAGTAATCGTTTTCTGCTTTAGTAGGTCGACGAGACTTGGCTTAGCTTCTTTAACTTAAAACTCCTAATTGGCTGTCAGGACCCGTGGTAGTGGGAAGATAAGCATAAATGATAGTGGCCCCAGGCTAATGACACAAGCCCAGCCTTCATGAACACCATCATCCCTCCGGTGTAATATAACGACGCAGGGTTTCCACATATAGCCCCACATTATTTCCACTAAGATTACTCACGGCCACATACATGCTGTATCACTGACCACTTGTCAGGTGGACACTTGGGCTCTTGAGTTCTCGGGTTCACTTCTAGGAGACACTACAAATTTTGCATCATTACAAGTGACTGACACTCCTCTTTGACCCAAACCTAATTCCACAACTGTATAAAATCACATCAAATAACCTGGCACAGGCTTCCAACCAATTCAGATTAAAACCCTAGTTGAGTAACCCGAAAGGCTGTAGGTTCAAACCCTATGAACTTTCACCCAAGCTTACTACAATCAGACTGTCCCTGTTCACCAATTTACCAGTTTTCTTATTAGACTGAAATGCAGTTTGTTAATTCAGCATCTAGGCTGATAACCGGAAGGTTGCCGGTTCGAATCCATGAACTATCACCATCAGCGCAGGTTTAGAAATTACATAAGCGTTATCACTTACCAATTGCATGCCACATATAAATGCCAGCGTGCATCTGCCACTGCAACAGCCCATCTTGCCCTCCTTCGAGTCCGTGTTTCCACGTGGGTTGCTGTAACTCCACAAGATAATGCCGAGGCAACGGGTTTAAATGGGTCTTTCTTCACTCCAAAGACGATAGACGCGAATCAAATACGCCCTTCCGATAAAAGCGCTCCACAATGTAGGAAGAAGATATGAAGAAAACTGCACGTGTTTGTTAGAAAAGTAGAATTGAGCTGTAATGCAAAGTCAAAGAGATACGAACAACACTTCCCTAAGTTAGTGGAGAAATAACGGTAGCTCCAAATCCAGCACTGAAAGACATGTCAATGTGATCTTCCACGGGTCCGTGTCTGAGAAACAAAGCCACCCAGTGTTGTTTACGCTCTCATTGCTCCTCCCTTGCGAGAAAGAAACCGAATTAACACATTTTAAGCAGCAATGATTTGCTTTATTTCTCTGGAAGCCGCAGCGCGCGTGTTTAGTAGTACAAGCAGGAAATCCACGGGATGGTGATACGAGGACAATAATCCTGTATGAGCCTTTCAGCGCAGCTGAAACGTGTCTTCTCAGGTCCCTCAACTACTATTGGTCCCTTCCAGCGTTAACTTGCACAGTCCGGGTGTAGAGGAGGACAAAGAAGCGGTGCATCTTGCACCATCTGACACTCCAGATTGAATGAAGCGCACGCGGTGCTGCGACTCGGTTTGTTTCTCACGCAGCGGCTGGTGCTGATGCTGTACAGAGCGCAGATGAGGACCTGGAGGTCCCTCAATGCACCGGATGAGCTCTCTGCTCCCTCTCTCAGTGGGCGTGAGAGCAACACGATATGGAAATAATGACTGCGTGGTGTTGGGGGGTCACTGGGCAAGATGCATATATATATATAACGGGCTGTAATTGCTTCATTCGCCATCAGGAAATTCCAGGTCTGAATTTAAACGACTCCTTCAAAGTCTAAAATGAAAAGAAATGCTCTTGTTTGCAATGTAACAATTCGTTTCATAAGCTTCCATTATTGTAGTTGAAGGGCTCTTTTGAAGAGACTTTTTCTGCAGTACCGTTTTGGCTGCTTATGAAGGGATTTATTTCGCGATAACTGACTGCCCCGCGTAGGCTATTACATGGCCACTCACAATATAGGCCTAATAATAATAATAATAATAATAATAATAATAATAATAATAATAAAATAGACACACATAAAATATTAATTTAAGTTGAAATAACTTTATAATTTTAGCTATATATATTAGCTTCCGCAAAGAAAAAATATAGTCCACTAGGGCCTACACGAGAATCTGCTATAGCAACAAGACTGAACACTTAGGTGCGATCACTCTTAGAAGTTATTTTAATAATACTAAAATCCTCCGAGGTTATTTTCAGTAGGCTACAGTCGATAACTGAGGCGCAATATTTTGTTTTTATGAAACGATACGAGTCCGCGGTGTGATACGAGACATTAAAGTATTTCCAAATATCTGACCTCTGAATGCCGCGATTGACCAATCAGAATAAAGTATTCCATAGAGCCGTGTAATAATGTGCAATAAATTCTTCACATATATGCATAGGCAGAGGGCGAACCAACTCCAGGGTAAGGCTAAAAGCAGCCAAATATATTAAACATCATAAATCCGTCTTTTTAGGCAAAAAACAGACATGGGTGTCATGTAGGCTAAAAAAAGTTTAATGGGACTGAATTTGTATTTAACGTGATTACAATTTAATAAAAACGTTAGAAATTGATAATTATATAACGCAGGGGTACTCAAGTTCAGAGGCCAAGCGGGCCGCATTTAAACTAGCCTACATAAATGCGAAGGGCCACAAATTACAATTTGCATCATCAGACTTTATTTAAGACAATATTTGCAGATTTACTGATTTAGAAATACAGTTTATTACTTATCTAAGACTTGCTTGTCCTATTTAAAATAACAGAGCATGAATGTGTGTGTGTGTGTATATATATATATATATATATATTAAGAGTAAAAATCTGGAACAAAAAATTGGATAACAAGTTTGTTTTGTTATACTGATGCTATTGCATTCATACTCAGAGTATTGAACAAACTCAAAATGCTAAAACTAAAAACATTCTTGAGCAAATACAGTTCACAAATTTCTTTAGAAAGAAGTATTCTTTTTCATATTTATATTAACTGTATTGTATCAGTATTTTATTTTAAAATATATCACTATTTTCCCACCATGATTCTGAAAAAAAAAACAGACAACGAAACAAAATAACATGTAATTTACTAGAGTTTCTAGTAAAAATTGCTGCAGTCTATTTATATAATACAATATTCAACAAATTGATCAAAGTTAAACAATTGATTCATAGCTCATAACTTCATGACTTGCTCATAAAGACTTCACTTGTTTCATTCCTGAATGAATCAACGTTTTTTTAACCAATCTCATGTTAAGTCACTTGTCTCCACCTGCTGGCATTACTTTGTAATTGATACAATCTTTATTTGAAGCATTGTCACTTTCAAAAAGGTGATTTATTCTATTTCGATCGCTTCTGTAGACAGCAGTGTTTATATCCGAACTATAAACTTTTATTCCAGTACTTATATGATTATTTGAATGTTTGTAACACAGAAATAACAATGCAAAAGACTTTGTAAAGATGTTTCATTTAAGCGATGTTTTATTAACAAATTTCGGGAGGAGCACGCGCAGATAATTAACACGGCCAGTTCATCATCAATAATTACACCATCTATCCAATCAGCACAAGAGAGAACCTCTATAAATAATCAAAGCAGCCTTACCTCCATTATCTCTAGTCTTTCAGTATTCGGTTCGCTCCCTTTGCCATCTTATCACAGACCCAATTTCCCGTCCAACAAAGAGACCTATACTGGGGATTTTTTCAGATCCGCCGCAATTTGCCGGCCCCACGATCACTCCTTCCCCGCCAGACACGGCCACCGAGCACCAGGCTTCATCGCGGCCGCTGCTCTTCTCGACCAGCCACACGCTCTAGCCAATAGACCGTGCAAAGCCCCGAGCTCGCCTCGTGTTTAATTCCTGAATGAATCAACGTTTTTTTAACCAATCTCATGTTAAGTCACTTGTCTCCACCTGCTGGCATTACTTTGTAATTGATACAATCTTTATTTGAAGCATTGTCACTTTCAAAAAGGTGATTTATTCTATTTCGATCGCTTCTGTAGACAGCAGTGTTTATATCCGAACTATAAACTTTTATTCCAGTACTTATATGATTATTTGAATGTTTGTAACACAGAAATAACAATGCAAAAGACTTTGTAAAGATGTTTCATTTAAGCGATGTTTTATTAACAAATTTCGGGAGGAGCACGCGCAGATAATTAATGCTGCGGCTCAGCCTTTCACCGCGGCTCTTCCAGCCGCAGCGCCGTACGCAGCCGGCGTAGCAGACGACTTTGAGGCTGCCTCCGCTAGCGGCGCAGGCCGCTTTGCAAATTAATAAAATTTCAGGTGAAGTAGCTAAAAGCAGGTTTTCGTGGCTAAAGTTTGTTAAACGACGTTATGACATCAACGGATGTTGATGCCATTTTTTTAAAGCAATTAAAAAAATAAAAAAGCCTTTTTTCCCCCAAAGTTTATCATCCACACTGAAATGTCTGAAAGCGTTACATTAGCCTTACTGTGCATGTATGAAACATCACCGAGATGATACAGACGGAACAGACATAAGTTTCACGCAGTTCTTCTGACAGGATCAATTCCTTTATGGAAATATTTCCCCATCCACTGATGCGCCCACGGCGCGCTCACTCAGAATTGATCTAAAACGCAACTGCCCTCGTGTTTTGGCGCAGGACAGCAATCGTGAGTAAATTTTCTGTCATCTTTTTAGGACCGTAATATGAAGAGCGTGCAAAGTAAATATCTTTAGCAACAGTGTGAAAGTGAATAGCACATAACTGCAAAAACATGGTATAAACATGTCTATCGGTACAATGCGTTACACGACTAAACATGCTTCATCGTTTTCAAAAGCTTCCGTTTCTGCAACGTGAAAACAGCATTTTCCAATTTATCCGCTCTGGAAAGCGTTTTTAAACTCTGTTTTCCTGGACTCCTTGTTTTAGCGTGGATGGAAGGCCAAAACAAGAGGAAAAGTCCTTCCTTCTCGCTATCTTCCGCCATGCCCCTACCCATCCCTCAGAACACTCTCACCTTGGAACCACCCCCCGTAGCCAGCAACATCAGGACACAGATTTTATATTAATGTTGCCAAATCTAGCAACAAATTGCCAAGTCGGCAACACCGCAGGCTACCCAGGCATTTCCGCTTGTCCCGCTAAATGTCACTAACCCTTCCACTTACTCGCGGCCTACAGCTACAGCAGCCGAAGCAAGCGTGAAGCTGCTTCCGCTTGCAACACAGGCCCTCACATCTCAGTATTTCCGTCCTGTTACTTCTAACCCCCTTTTTTCATTTCAGCAGCCCCCAGCTCCCGTAGCAGACGCTAGCGTGAGGCTGCCTCCACTAGCAGTGCAGGCTACACAGGCTCTTCAGGATGTCACAACCCCACCCCCTTCCCATGGCCTACAGCTACAGCAGCTGAAGCAAACGTGAGGCTACCTCCATTTGTAACACAGGCCCACATCTCTTCCGCTCCCTCATGCTACTAATAACCATTTTTCTGTTCAGTGGCCTCCAGCTCCCGTAGCAGATGCTACCGTGAGCACGCCTCACAGACCCCTAGTGGCGCAGACCCATCCTCAGCCCTTTCGTTACCCCACTCCCAACCCCCTCCCCTCCCCTACCCATGGCCTGCAGCCCTACTGTCCAACCCTAGCGTGCGGCTGCCTCCGCTAATGGCGCAGGCCCCGACACCCGCCATTCCCCCTCTCCTTTTTCCTCCTTTTTCTTCCGCTCCCGGAACTGTCCCTAGCGCGAGCATGCCTCCGCTAATGGAGCAGGCCCCAACGCCCGCCATTCCCCCTCTCTTTTCTTCTTCCTTTTTCTTCCATCCCCGGAACTACCCCAAGCGTGAGCGTGCCTCCACAAGCGGTTCCGGCGACTACCTTTCCACTTCCCCTCGCTCGCTCTTCCTTCTCACTTTCTTCCGCCACGCCCCTACCCACCCCTCCGAACGCCCTCGCCTTGGAACCACCCCCCGTAGCCAGCCACATCAGGACACCAAGCCGCCCCCTCCGTCGGTTACGGAGGATTTTACCAAGGCCGCTGGTTTGCATCTATGTGGCCCCCCCAGCTGTTAGACTTACCACAGCAGCTAAAATCCTCAGCTCTATTCGAGCTATATCCCTTAGTCGTCGCAGCCCTTCTGTGGGGTAAGGAGTGGTCCGCCACCAGCATCATTATCCACTGCGACAACGAGGCTACTGTGCACTGCATCAATAAAGGCCGTTCCCATTCACCCACCCTAATGCCTTTGTTAAGACGCCTGATTTGGATCTCGGCTTGCGACCAATTCATTGTAACTGCAAAACATATTCCTGGTTCAAAAAAACCTACAAATCAGCTCCATTAAGGGTTATCTAAGTGGAATCCAATTTTTCCACAAACTCTTATATGGTTCACCCTCACCCCAGATAGCCAATTCTCAGACCTCCCTACTCATCAAAGGTATCCAAAGAGCCCATCCCACCTGCCCAGACACCAGGCAACCCATAACCTTACAAATATTGACCAAATGTATTTCTACCCTCTGCAGAGGTTATCATTCCATTCACACCGCTCGCACGCTTGACGCCATGTGCATCCTAGCTTTCTTCGATTTTCTCAGATGCTCTGATCTTGCTATCACATCTAGCTTCAACCCAAACATCCACCCCACTATCTCCGATCTAGCGGTGCTGGATGACTAAATCATCTTTTACGTCATAAAGCAAAGTAAAACAGACCAGACCAAGAAAGGCCATTTCATTTTCAACCTCCAATCACCCATACTACCATACCAAGCCCTCCTAGCCTTTGTCCAGCTCAGGAAATCACAGTCCAAACTCCCATCCGACCCCCTTTTTACAGATGACTCCAACCGCCCCGTCACTCGTTTCTGGTTTCAAAAGCACCTTAAATCCATTCTACTCCTATCCGGTACCCCAGCTGATAATTTTTCCAGCCATTCATTCCGAATTGGCGAAGCAACCACAGTGGCCCAAAAAGGCCTCCCCCCAGCAGCAGATACAAGCACTCGGTCATTGGTCGTCAGAAGCTTTCAAGAGCTACATTCGATCGGACCGCTCCCACATCAAGGAAGCCCATCAAACCCTCATCGGCCACCCCCCCCCCTTTTCCCTAGTCCATACCTGCCCATCTCCATTAGCACCCCGCTCCTGCAGGAGTTTTTCAATTGCCCCTTTTCCTCAAGTAATGACTGCTCCCGCAGGTATCTTCCTACCTCCGCAGCAGCGTCCGCTCCCGCAGGAGCCTCATCCGTATTCCCACACTGCCTCAGCAGTCCCCGCTCCTGCAGGAGTTTTTCCATATTCCCCACTGCCGCAGCAGTGTCTGCTCCCGCGGGAGCCTTTTCTGTTTTTCCCCACTGCCGCAGCAGTGTCTGCACCCTCCGCCGCAGCAGCTTTTTCATATTTCCCCACTGCCGCAGCAGTGCCCGCTCCCGCAGAAGCCTTTCCATATTTCCCCACTGCCGCAGGAGCTCTTCCATATTTCCCCACTGCCGCAACAGTCCCCGCTCCCGCAGGAGCCTTTTCTGTATTTACTCACTGCCACACCTTTACTCTGTTCATTATATGTAAGTGTGAACTCGTGAAGTGATGTTTTATTAACAAATTTCAGGAGGAGCACGCGCAGATAATTAACACGGCCAGTTCATCATCAGTAATTACACCATCTATCCAATCAGCACAAGAGAGAACCTCTATAAATAATCAAAGCAGCCTTACCTCCATTATCTCTAGTCTTTCAGCATCCCTCCACCACCCCGACTCCTCACCTTCAGCCCGTTCCTACCCCAGCACGGGGAGGTACACTCGGGGGAGAGCTCTGGGTCCGGGCTTAGACCCGAGCTCGGAGCCCTCTCCCCGGACAGCACGCCAAATACGCATAACCTTTACTCTGTTCATTATATGTAAATGTGAACTCGTGAAATGCTCTCTCTGGTCAGCGGCAGCGCGAACACAGATTTGAATGTTCAATGTGATTAAGGCTTTAATAGACAACTTAGCTGAATCCTGTCATTTATGAACAAGATTGTGTGGGTGATTGAATCTGTTCGCGATCTGGCTATTTATTTAAATATCCAACAATATACGACAGTGAACATACCATGCGACAATATATGGTTTAGCTGTGTTATTCAAGCCATCTCTGGTATTTTCATAATAATAAAGTATATTGATAATCTAATGCTAATCGACATAGCCTTTATTACCTGTATAGAATATATTATCTGCCTCGTTCTGTAACAAAAACCGCACATCAGATCACAAAAGTTATTTCAAACACTCGACTGATGTTGTGAAGTAAAATCATGTTATTAAATGTCATCTTTTGTTGGACAATGCTTCTCTTTTACGTTGTTTTGGGCATGCCGCAGGTCGCTTTTTAATTGCAGGTTAGTTACAGCGCTTGCAGAGATCGAGCAGCTTACTGCGATTGTATACATTTAATAAAAAAAATCAACTGCCTAATATTTTGAGCGCAAATTGTAATAAAAAACATTAATCTTCAGCATGAGGGCCACAAAATTAATGCAGACGGGCCAGATGCGGCCCGCGGGCCGCCTGTTGAGTTGCCTACCCCTGATATAACGTTTCCTTTCCACGGTTATTCAAACAGCGAATAAATTATATATATAGAAAGTGACATTATCACTAACATTGATCTATGGCGAGTTTAAGCACTCTCAAAAAAACAAAACTATCGTTATAATCACTGAAGCTGTACACACCGTGAAAAGAATCTCTTACTTACATTGTATGTACATCTGCTTTGTTGTTTATGATGAGAGACTTCGCAAGAGTCCGGAATTCAGTCAGCGAACGCGCGCACTCAAAACTGATGAGTTTCAACGATGACTCATCTGAACGCTTCTGATTGGCCATTGCATTCCTAAGCTCAACAGAACTGTGTGTGATTGGTTAAAATGCGCAACACTGTAAAAACGCCTAAAATGAAATACGGAGCAACATGAGCAGATCTTAATTTTTATGCCGCAATCAACACTGTCTATTCATATTCACTTTGTTAGCAACAGACGTAATAGATTTAATTGTTTGTGCAGGGGCATTTTTGTCCAATTTAGTGGCATTTTTGCCCCAAGTCCCCGTTCCCCGTGGAAGGCTAAGCCTTCATATAGTAGCCTATAGCCTATACTATATATAGTAGTATAGTAGCCTATAGCCTACTTTTAATGCTGGTGCAATGCAATCTCTAATGGTCGACTTAAACACAAACACAAACACAAGCCCACACCCACAAAGAAATAAACACACAATCAGTCTCTCTATCAATATTTATGATATGCTTTAATTTTCCCAGCAATCTTGAGTGGCAGTAGCATGTATTTACTTTCCGTTTTCCGGAGGTAACGACTTCAGGCAAAATTGCAGACCCCTCCTTCCTGTCATGCTTGTCCTCTGGTCCAGTTCAGTCTTGGATTCATTTCACTTGTACCTGGGAAAGCGATAGAATTAGAGATAGTGTGTTATGTTTGTGTGAATGTTTCATGCCACATGACTTATCTGAGTTTTCCAGCCATCATGTCTGGTCCTCGCATTTGCCAAGTTTTCACAATGTCCAAGCAAGCAAACTGTTATAAACAAATCCAGTGGAAATTTAAGCCATTAACCTCAACACATGACAAAATTGACAAAAAAAAAAAAAACACTAATTTTTTTAAACATGCCATATATATATAGTATTTTGTTTTCTTGCATTCATTTTTATACTTTGTTCCCTTAAAAGTCATTATAACTCTTTGAGACATAGCTGTCTTCGATTCAGATCTATGATTTTATTTTATTTAATTCATGTCACAAAATTTGAATTATCTGCCTGAAAGTGTCACAGTTTGTATCTGATAGCTTTCTCAAATCTTCATCTAGATTGGGCAAACTGGGGCGAACCATTAAAGAATATGAAATTATGGAGGACTGCGCATTTGTAGCAGCTGTATGGGAAGATATCGATCCTTTAAAAATTCATGAGCTACTGCAGAGCCCCCGACTTCTATCACTTCTATCAAATTGGACACCAGACAGATGCACTTTCCTGCTCTGAGCTTTAGTGAGGTTGAACTTTGGGTTCTCCTGAATGTTTTATTTGATCTGCTCTTATTCCATCAGCATGCCATCATAGGATTTTCATCCACCTAACAATGAAAAATCTCATTGAGAGACACATCCCACAACTGTATTTATTTATTTATTTTGTCCTTGCCCTTGAACACCCATTCTGCAGGCTTGTATATTACCTCAAGTAACTCTATTTGTCACACACTGCAACAATGGGTATGCGTGATTGCAGCGAGGTACAGTACATTAGAGGTAATTAGTCCACAAAGCCAGTGTTAACAAACAGTAGCAGTCTTGCTTTACGCTACCTGTCGGTATGTCTTAATAAGTGTAACACTGAGAGCTGATTACATAAGCTCCAATAATGAGGTGTTCAATAACAGCCTGCAGAAGGGCTGTTCAATTAATTTTTGAATAAGCCAGTGATTGGCCCCTCTGGGTGTTTCAGTGCCCCCTTGTGGATGTGGAACAACATTTTTGCATGCTTTTTTACAACTCTGCATTAAACACTGCCATCTATTATTATATGTCAGGGCTGTCAAATGCCAATTAAAATGTGCTGATTATATTATTTTGCATTAAAATGCTTACTTTAAAGCTTAACGTCCACTTGGGCCAGAATTCCACATGCTCCTTTTTGAAAATAATACACGCAGTTATCCAAACGTGCAGACAGTAAAGTTTGAAACCGCAATGAAGGAGCATAATTAAAAGTTATTTTCACACATGCACAACAGATTAATCATGTTCACCACACAAACAGTGTCTTGGCATCACACAATGACTGCTGCTGTGTTAGGGAAACCACAGCGCTTTCGCAGCTCACTGCCAGTTTTAATCATTCAAAACCTGCATTCCAGAAGGCCATCAGATATTGATGATAATTTCCTGCCCCCAGTTTGTTTGTTGCTCTGCGACAGACTGTTTGATCAAAGTTTGCAAGTGATGCAAGTTGCTGTTTACGTGACGCAATCCACAGAGCAGACAAGAGGTGAAAAACTCTCAAAAACTGAATAGTTCATTCTAAAATGAGAAAGTCATTTACTCAAGAAACAATTTTCTCTGAGAAATTGCTGGTAATAATTACAATGCAATTACAACAAACATTGAATTAAATGTGAAATTCTGAAGTAGAAAAACGTAATATTTTCTTATAAAACATACTCAAATAAATCATTTTATTTACAATTTAGAACAATTTTTACAGTGCTGTTTTTTTTTTCTTTTTTCTGTTTTTCTACCTCTTTCAATAAATCAACAGCTCAAAGTGACCAGGTGCTGTAAAGCTACAAAAAGAAAAGCATCATAAAGGTGATCCATTGGACTCTTGCACTTTATTCCAAGCACACAAGTAAACCTGCAGACCACTTTCATGATGCATCTTTAGGCAATTTTTAATCATTTTTACCGAATAAGCCCGTTTGCACAACCTCTGTAATTATCCTACACATTTACCTAGTGTTTTTCAGCACATTTTCTATCCTGAGGCCTCCACATCTGCTTCTATTGATAGCTGCCAGCGAGCTCTGCTAGCAGCCAGTGAACTTGAGAGAAATTGCTTGAACTTTCATTGTAACACTCTTAGTGGCGCCTTTTAGCAGAAAGCTCTGAAAACGAATGAATGCCAGAAGAGTGTCTGCAATGCAGGGTTTTTAATTGATGGTACGGTATCTGAACAAATAAAGTGCGGCAGTTAGGGCCGCAGCTGTGCTGCGATGCGGCTCCATTCAGGTGTCCGGCGTACCTTCCTTGAGTGGGAATCAGTGATGCATTGGGTTGCCCATCTCAGCACTTTAATATGGGATGTTGCAGCCCTGTCAACTCTAATTACACATGAACACATCCAGCAGTATTGGGCCGCATTCATTTCAGAGGGATATGCTGCCAAAGAGCATGTCGCATGGCCAAATCTTTATACAACTCCAATAATATTGTGGACTTTACAATGATGGAACGTTTGCAATTTAGCCAGCAGGAGCAATCCCAGCTGAGTCACTATCAATATCCGGCTAGCTTTTAGCATCCACCTAACAATGAAAAATCTCATTGACAGGCTTAACTCTGGCTGTTAAAGCTGCATTGTATCATTTAAATAAAACAATTGAATGCCGACTTCACCGCAAAACACCATATGGTCATTTGTGCAGTTGTTTCACTACATCTCATAGCTAAATTTCAAGTAACTTTGTAGCAGTTTTAATCGCAATATTATCATTTGTTCACCGAGATGGAATTCTTGTAAGATTTGTGACATGAGAGCAGATGGTTGCCACGCTAAATAGATGTTTTTCTGTGTTGCAATGGGTTCAGCTAAGGGCTAAAGAAATGTACAAAACATTATATACATTTATTCATGTAGAAGATGCTTTAATCATATATATATATATATATATATATATATATATATATGGGCTTTTATGGATTGGTGCTGTGGATGAGACCAGCATTACTAGGTTGAAAGAAACCCAGAGAAAGGATAAAAAATGTTACCTTCTTTCATTAAACGTCATTCACCACAACCTGATTACTTAAACTGCTCTATGATTATGACTAAAGGACTGTAGCTGAGCCTGTAATAGTCTTCCAAATTATATTATGGTAACGTGGGTGAAATTTGGGCCACAAAACTTCATAAAAATCCACTTATGTCACGAATCCGTTCATGGACTTCCGTCCAATTACCACCAGAGGTCATTCTTCCATTTTTATGACTCTCACTACACAGACTTTCACATGTCACCCCGGACTACATTTCCCAGCAGCCATTTCACTAATCACACGTTCACCTGAAACCAATCACACATATAACACACACTCAGATCCTGTTCAAACTGCTGAGTATTTTTTAAGCATTTATGCTGTTTAGCGTAGCTACTTTATGGAGCCAGTTCCCTGTCCTTGTTTAAGTTTCTATTTCTAGTTTCCTTAGCCTAGTCAAAGTCTTGCCTTGCCTGTTTTCTGATCTTCTGCCTGTGTATCTTGGATTAACCCTTTGCCTTGCTGTTTCGGACTGTGTTTGCACCTCGCCTGGACTATTGCTCATTTTATTGGATTACCCCTCTTGTCAACCCCTTTGGATTATGTTCGCTGTTGATCGACCTACGCCTGTTTATCGGATTACTCTTGTGTCTTGCCCTCAATATACCTGTTGCCATTGTCTGACCCTCACCTGTTTGTGACCATTCTAATGAATAAAGCTTTGCAAATGGATCCGCACGTCTCGCGTCCCTGTCGCCTCGTTACAGAATACTCGGCCACACAAGGATTCAGCAGCTGTTCAAATGGACACTGGCCAGGTATGGACACTACAAAAATATTATTAGCCCTTAAACAAGGCCCGCGGTCGTTGGAGAACTATGTTCGAGAGTTTTTAGCCATCGCTCACTATTCAGAGTTACCAGACATTATTTTGATAGAGTTTTTCTGTGATGGCACTAATCAACCTCTGATTAGACTGATCTAAGCTAAGACGCGAGGGTCCGCGTTCGTCACTCAGCCAATTTCTGGATTATGCTTCGTTGACTGTTGGCTCTCTATTCACTGTGGGTGTCGCGGAGAAACGCGACCCCACACTCACTCATGTAATGGCGGCCGAACTACAGCACGCTCACAAAATGGGGGCGACAGCGGAGCCTGATCTCAAAATGGCGGACACAACAGCGCCCCGCTATGTCACAGCTGCCAAGCCTGAGTCAAGTCAAGTCACAGTTGATCGAAGTCAAGTCACCGCTGATCTTCCTGAGTCAAGTCAAGTCACCGCTGATCTTCCTGAGTCAAGTCGAGTCATAGCTGATCTTCCTGAGTCAAGTCAAGTCACAGCTGATCTTCCTGAGTCAAGTCAAGTCACAGCTTCCATTCCTGAG